>NW_024581136.1:1560706-1840146 GCF_017639235.1 Corvus kubaryi | reverse complement strand
ATGTCTTTGGGAGGGGGGAGGGGAAGCTCAAAACAGGCAGCAACAATGCACCTACCCTCACATACCAAGGCAGAGCCTCATTCCTAGTGAATAGATTTTTCACCTTAGTAGTATATTAGAGATTGTATTAGCCACACTCAGAAGTAAAGTAGGTTGAATCTATTTTAGCTCCAAACTCTGATTATCTCTGTATTGTTATTATTTATTATTTAATTCCTTCTGGACCATAAGAGTCAAAGAAAATAAATTATTATATATTTCTAAATGTTCCCCTATTTGATGTACTACTTCAATAACACAGTAATTTTATTTTTATCTCCTAGAGAGATATAGAAACAAAGAAATAAAGGAACACAATCATAAGTTAGAAAATAAAAGCATAGTTTCAGCTTCTCAAAGCCTCAGAAATTCCATGGCTGTTTGTCTAAGAGATGTGTTCAAAGCCACCATTATTCCATAATAATTTCTAGAAGGCATCAACACAAATTCCTACTTCCTCTGTTCTTCTGAAGAAAAAAAATCAAACTGTACTTCACTTCTGAATACTTCCAGTGATACTCACTATTAAAATTTGCATTTCCCATTTTAATTAAGTACCCCAGCAATACCAAAATCCTTATAACTTATGAGGTATATTGTGATCACGTTCTTAACCCCAGTGGGTAGCTTCTCACTGAAATAGCTCTGTTCAGGTCAGTGGAATCGCTTGTGTGAATGATTTACCAGACCATAATCTGACTGAGTATCTCAGAAAGCTCTGAGAAACCTTACATTTGTTAACACTGGGCATGAAGATGTGATGGATAAAAATTTATGATGTAGAAATGCAATATACCCTATTGGATACCTACTTCTTAATATATACATTCAGATAATGGTCTAATTTAGAGCCTTATAAAAACCTTTATGTAACCAGTTAGCATTTAGAGCAGTGCCCACTATGATGCTCACAGCAGTGCTAATGGCCTGTATTGACTATTATAGATGTTTGAGATAACTCTGTCAGAGAAACCTCAGCCATTTTTGTTCTGATATTCTGATTTCCATTGTGCTCTGAAAGGTTAAGTTCACTATATCTGAAATTTTCTTTGGGTTTTTGGAGGCTTTCCTTTAAGGATCAAATAAAACATGGTCTTGTCATTTCTGTGACCATGTTCTGGAAAATTTACAGGTTTGGGGTTTTTGTTTTTTTTTTTTTTTTTGGCTTGTAAGAATTCTTTTGGAGGATCCTGCGCAGTTCTATTATTTGGAACACAGAATGAAAGCAAGACAGGATTCCCAGTATCAAGTCACATGAAAAACCATGTATTTGATCACATTTTTACCTTTAGAAACACCTCAGTTTATGTGTGCTCAGATTTCACTTGGGTGTGGCATTTTCTAATTCCTCAGTGTTCCTGGCTTTATCAGGGCTCTTGGCCATGAATGTTCAATGTCTGGCAGTAAACTTAGAATCCAGTGAGAATTTTGTGAGGATTATATAGACACTGGTTCCTTTCCACATGTTGTGTACTGTCAAAAGAATTCAATAGCATGGGCTGGTGTTTATTCAGGACAGCATTTACTGGCAAACTTCATCGCAATTTGACCTTCTCCAGGCCCAGCCCTTTCCAGAACTGCTGTTGGTCAATGTCCGTCTGTGCCTTACTGCAGCTTCATAATACAGAAAAATAAACATCAGCACAGAATTTTTATAAGATATAAATAATTGGCTTTCAGATATCTATGAAAATACAGCAAACAGACAGAAAAATCATCACATCAATAGCAGTTTTTAGACTATTCTAAGCAATACTATGAATGTTACAACCTGAGAAACAACAAATTACTGACTCACTGTGTGCTTCATCTTAAAAAGTGATTTCACATCACTTCAAGTACTCCCAAACTAATAGATTTCATACCTTCAATAAGGTATCAGAATTACACCAAGTACAAGAGATCACAGAATCATTTAAGTTGGAAAAGACCTCCAAGATCATAGAGTCCAAGTGTTTCCAGCACTTCCAAGTCCACCACTAATCCATATCTCTCAGTAGGACACCTCCACATCTTTTAAATCCCTTCAGGGACGATGATCCCACTTCCCTGGACAGCCTCTTCTGATGCCTGGTCACCCTTTCTGTGAAGGAGTTTTTCCTAATATTCAGTCTAAACCAAGGCCATTTCCTCTGGTCCTATTGTTATCTGGGAGAAGAGCCTGACCCCCACCTGGCTCCACCCTCCTCTCAGGGAGATGTGGAGAGCCAGAAGGTCCCCCTGAGCCTCCTTTTCTCCAGGCTGAGTGCCCTAAGCTCCCTGAGCTGCTCCTCATCAGACTTATGCTCCAGGCCCTTCATCAGCTCTATTCTCTTCTCTGGACACACTCCAGCACCTCAAGGTCTTTCTGGTAGTGAAGGGCCCAAAGTGGATATGTAGATCATAAAAGACCCCAAGAACCTCAGCCTCAGAAAGGAAAGTTGAAATAATTTATGATGTTACAGTTATGATGAGTCTGAGTTACAACATAATCGAGCCGCAACTTCTTTGTGCTTCCTAAATAGAATACTTAGAATAAGACCCCCTAAGTGAACCACCCCCAGTTACAGCCCAGCTAAGGAAGAGCAGCCATTGTCTACCACAGAACCAACTTTATAGCCATTTTTTTCCTGATAGTCCCTCACCTATGTTGGTGTAAAGGATTAGATGAAAATTCCCTTTATCCACTCTAGAGCCCCAGCACAGCCCAACCAGTCCTACAGTCTCATCATGCCTCTCCAGCACATAACAAACTAGGAAACAGCCGACTCCAAGTGAAGAGGTTCCATCTCATAGCAAAAGTTATTGTAATTAGTCTCTATGTGTTTGACTTTGTGCAATTAAACTTCATTCCATTTCCATTAGTCAAGTCTACAAGGCCATATAAAATTTGTGGATGACAAAATGAGAAAGTATTGCCAGTCCTAAAGGAAGACTGCATCATAATTCAGAAAGAATTATTCCCTTAAATCCATCTAATCCTTCCTAAATTATGACCCAGTCCTCTTCCAAAATTGGTAACCCTTTCTGACTTTGTGTCAGACACAAATTTTGTAATTATACCCACTTTGTTCTTGTAACAAGGTCACTAATTGAAATACTAGACAGGATTGCTCTCCAGACCAAACCTTGAGAAGTAGCACTGGTAACTTCCTATCATTGCAGGAACTTTCCCTTCCATATAATTCACCAAAGCTTCTACTTTAGCAAGCTTTTTATCCGCCTCATAGCTTTTTAATTAATCCCCATTTTCTCATTCCCCTTGAGGAACTATGCCAAAAACTTTACTTAAATTTAGACAGATTAGGTTCATTGTATTCCCCTTGTTTAAGACGTCAGCTATCTTATCAAGACATTAAATTAGTCTAATAAAACCTGTACTTGATAAAACTATATTCCATGTTATTCCATTTACCTCTGAAGCCTTGATTGTTCTTTCATTCAAAACCTAGAGATTTTGCCTATCAATGGAGTCAAACTCATGAATTCATGCATTGCTTATAACTTCCACTTTTGTGAACAAATCTTTTTGGCTATTCTCCACATTATGATATCAGTAGATGTAGTGGGACATGGCAGCAGACACGGTAACGAGACAGATTTCAGGCAGGATCGAGGCAGAGATTTAACCACAGTCCTTGGCTTCAGAGACCTGGATATTAACATGAGTGACCTCTACACAACCCCAGCACATACTGTGACAGAAGTGTGTGCTGCCTTCAACATCACCATCCATGAGTCCCGGTTGTGAGAATTTGTTTCTATGGAGATGTGAAAGAGCATAATGCTCTCACTGAACCTTGGTGTACCAGAAAGTGCAGCATTGTAGAGGTAAAAGATTCTCAGCTTCATTCATTTGGAAGAATTGCCTAAAGATGTGAAGAACAGTGAGTCTGGCGAACCTCACCACAGGCAGGATTTGTGCAGCACATCACAATCAGTGTGGAGGGTCTCACAGAATGCTGCACACACCAAGGTTTCCAGTGTCAGAATTGCACATAAATGCAATCTGTATTGCAGAAACAAACATTTTCTACTATTTACAGAGTGATCCAGTAAAGCATCCACAAATTACCACACTTTTCTTATCCAGATGTCAAAGGAATTGCCCCTACCCCTAGTACAAAACAGTAGCACACATCTGGAGTAACTGCACGGGGAACAGACCTTTCTACAAAAATAATCCTATAGCTTCTATTCATCTTCACGATGATTTGCCTGCAGACTTTCTGGAAGCTGAAGAAACACCATAGAGATATTTTTAAGATCATTCAAACAGGCATTATGATTTATTTTGATACAATTGTACATATTGCAGTTAAGTTTTATTACGTGAATTCTTTTTTAAATGAACAGGGCCCCACTTATATTGAGTTTTTGAATACCACTAATTTTTTTCTTCAGTAGTTTTCTTCTCCAGCATATTCAGTTGACACTACACACAGCCAGACATAACAGTTTCATCACCAGTGGACCCATGACTTTGCTGTAGGAAGTGCTCTGTGATAAAGCAACTTGAAAGGAACAACCACTGCTAAACTTAAAATGCAATCACTTTCTGTAGCTACTCTAACATCCAGAGCTATATGAGAACATCTAACCACTCTAAAACATATAATGAGTAGTTTCTACCCATAAAAAATTCTATGTGCTCAGGATAGAGATTCTTTATGAACTATGGATTGTTAAGAACAAGTCACCAAGAATAAAACAGATTTTGTCACAGCCTGCATGAGCTCAAGAGCTCTACTGGTTATTGGTATTGATTTGACATTCAAAAGAACACTACCCTAATTCTTTCAAGAGAGCCTAACTCAGCAAGAAACACAGTAAAACCACTTAAGTCAGGCTTGGAATGGTATAATAATAGCAAGGTTCGAGTTATTTCAATTCCTGTCATTGTCAGTCTGAAGCACTAAGCACAGAGAGGCAAGTGTGGAAGGAGAGAGATTTTTGAAAGACAGGAAGATTTGAGATACTTCTTGACTTCAGCCTATTCATTATTAATCGATCTTTGATACACTTAAAAGGTAAAATTGAACCAATGGCCAATTTAAAGCTGATGTGTGTTGATATCCTGGCTGAGAATCATTTGAGAAAAGATTAGAGGACACAAAGCAAGCTCAAGAGGATGAAGTAACCCTACTGATGACATGCTTAATTCATCCGAATTCCCACATGTGGAAAGGGTAATCAGAGATACCTTAGTAAGGCCAAGTTCCCTTTCTATCTATATTTTCTTTTAGTTTTTCATCACTTATATTTTTTAAAGCAGGTATCATTCCTTCTCTGAAAGTTTACTTGCAATTTGAGAGCATATATTATGAGCATAATACCTTTCATGCTGACATTTCACATAAAACCCCCAACTTCTATCAATTAAATATGTAGAAATATTAGAAAGCTTTTAACTGCTTTCCCAGTGTACCTTTCATTTTCCATATTGGTTTGCATAAGTTGTTTTATACTGACTTGAAAACATACACAGCCAGAGAGCACTTCTAAATTAAAAGTTAATTGATTGCACTTCAGACAGGGGAAGGTAGTAGGGGAGGGGGAGAAGACAGTATTCCTACCAAGAAGCATCCTTATAGTCATTAGTTGCAGAAAGGACTGCTCCAGAGGCATGCAACACAAGCAAACCCTTCCAGTAAAATAATGAGGAGTTTTGAACGGCTATCTACTCTCTAATGAGAACATTTCAACCTTTATGAACACACCAGCCACAGATCCTTTAGTCTTGCCTGACATATTGCCAGGTAGAAAAATCACACTTGGAAGTGGTGAATTGATCAAAACAAAGGCAACTGTGCCGGGGGAAGCCCAAGACTAACCCACAGAGAGAGCACCCTTTTCTTGTAAGGCCTCAGCACCTAAACAGCTCATCCTCTGATAACCACTGTCTCAGCTCTCCGAGGGAAGGAGCACCTGTACCCTTTCCAATCAGCTCACTAACATAAACAATAAACATTTTGCTACCCATTTCATGCCATAAATGTACCAAAGCAGGCAGAATACAGAATTTTGAGCACTGCAAGATGTTGAGAGCCAGGTTCACTCCGGCTCTTCTTGCTCGGCTCCCTCTCCTGGTGTACACCGGGTAGTTCAGCCCTTCAGCAATACCGAGGAGTTTGCTGGGCCTGAACTTCAAGCTTCATTTCTCATATTCTTTCATTCACTCCCCCCATGAAATACCATTTCCCTCATTCTGAAACTCCCTTCTTTAAAAAAATAGATAAATTTTGGCAACAAGTCATAATAAAACACAAAAGGCAGTGAGTGCATAAAAATTTCTTCTGGACATTATTGTTGTCCGGGATGAATACTGTGTCCAGCTCTGGAGCCCCCAGCACAGGAACCACATGGACCTCTTGGAGCAGGCCACAAAAATACTGGAGGGCTGGAGCACCTCTCCTATGGGGAAAGGCTGAGGGTTGGGGTAGCTCAGCCTGGAGAGGAGAAGGCTCTGAGGAGACCTTATGGCAGGGTCTTGTTACAGGGCATGTAAGAAACGTTTTAGCAGGGCCTGTTGCAATAGGACCAAGGATAGTTTTTAAAAGAAGAATGGGTAGATCTAGACTAGATGCAAGGAAGACTTTTTTACAATAAGGCTGGTGAAACAGGGGAACAAGTTACTCAGAAAAGTGATGGATGCCCCATTCCTGACAGAATTCAAGCCAGGGCTCTGAACAATCTGGTCTAATTTAAGATGTCCCTGTTCACGGCAGGGGGGGTGAACCAGATACCTTTAAAGGTCCCTTTCAACCCAAACTATGCTATGATTCTGTGTCTTTATTTGTGCTTTTTTTTTCCAGATTTCTTCAAGCATAAAAAAGTGGGGATTTTCTTGAGGTGAGGGGAGAAGATGGCATGGTGAAAAGATTAAATCCTTTACATTTTGAGGAGAATGCTAAGCCAGCCTAGCATGAGAAGTTGAAATATACAGTTGGACAGCAGAAGTTCCCTGAGGGTCCTTAGAGCTACCAAGATTTGGGACTGGACTGATCCTGCTGCATCCCACACTGAGGGAATAGAGAAGACAATGGTAATTAGAACAGGGATTCATAGTCTCTCTTACTCAAAATTATTAAGGACAGCTATAGGAAATTCTGTCATCTGTCCTGTTAGCCTTTCATATTGCCTTCCTCCACTTTCAGATTTAAAAAAATCCAGAATACAAAAGGATCCATTTCAGTGTTATCCAGCAAAGACAGATCTGATAAAATGATTGTTTTCCTTTTGACACAAACCACCTATTTATGGATTATCAACATTTAGCTCCAATTGCTGAATTATACTGTGTGATTTGGAGGATGGCTTTCATCAGTCCCATCTGGTCTTCAGCTTTTTCTGTCAGAGGAATCAGGAGTTACAGAAATCCTCAACAATTATCAAAAGGAACATGAGGCATGAGTTACTTAGTGGTATAAAAATAAAGGCATCTATTTCTGGGTTTGTGGTAACTCCAGAGACTATTTCCCATGGCTAAGGATCTTCATTTCCATTTCTAACTCAAGTGTGTTTTCTGTGTCAAACTTCACTTCCATCACCTCAGAGTATCAGAATTTTCTGTCCCAGTTCTCAAAGAAAGGAAATTTCCATTGTGTTCTTTCAGGGTTTGGGCTCTGGCAGGACCAGCGATAGGGGTCCATTCCCTGCCTTAAGGAATGAGAGTTTCACTGTCAATCCCAATGCAGTCCCACAGTTCTGGTGAGGACTCAGACCCTTTCAGAGGACTTCAGCCTCCTGAGACTGTGCAATCTGGGGTCTCTACTCCACCCTCCTACCCAGCCCTAGGTTTACTACATGAGTAGCTGCGAGAGTTCAGCATTACCATCTCTCTGTCATTCAAAGTATTCACTTAACAACCAAGTGAAAAGCAGCAAACAGATGCCTGATGTTGCATTATGTGGAACTCTGTTCTCTGCCACCAGCTGTTCAGATGGAAAAACTCTTCCTGGCACAGCACAGGTGGCACACACAAAGTGCAAATTAAAGCCACAGCTTCTCCCCAGAAGAGGTGGAAGTCCCAGCAGCACTGGCCTAGTGACCTGTGCCCCTGACCTGAGCACAGGAGAGAGAGAAGAGATGGGAGGAAAGGATAGGAACAGGGCACAGAGCAGGGATGAGCAGCTGGGTGTGCTGAAGTGGCTCTGGAGCACCCAGGCTCTAACCTGGAGATGAGTTTCCTTTCTGAGCATAGAACCTGCCTGAGTGAAATTTATTTAACCATTTGAAATCTAAGTGCTGTAGTTTTTGATTTAGCAGTATTTTAGAACCTGTAAGAGATGAGATATGTAAATTAAACTATACAGCTTCCTGTTAATATTTATTGTTCCCCTAAAGCAGCACAAGCTGTACAGAGAGCTCTGTACTCAATACCAATGAAAACCAATCAATATGCAAGCAAGGAACAGCTTCTGATTTCAGCTGTAGCAGGACAACCTCACATAACTAAGATTATGCCAGATTCATTCCAACATCAGAGATATGAGAAATCAGATTTGCTGACACAGCCCAATGGCCTGAGCCACTGTGGCAATGCAAATCATCCCAAATCCAGAGAGCCCAGGAATTACCAAGGATTGGCCCCTCTGAATCAGAGGGGCAAAGCTGCAACAATTTACTGGTGCCACTGAGGTACCATGAACTTCCTCAATTCAACTAAGAAACTGAAAATTACACACACTGAATGCAAGATTTGCCACAGTTTTTGTGTTTCTTTTTTTTTTTTTGGTGTAAATCTGGAACATTTTCTGTGTTTTCCAACATGAGCTGTTCCCTTCCGTAAGCCACCTCATTATGTAGTTATGAGACTGCCTTGTTTGCTTCTTCTCCATCTCTTTTGTATTGGAAGGGACTTAGTCTCAACACAGCTCTCAGGGAGAGAGGGAAAGGCATACTGATGCATGAAGGAAATCAAGAACAATATGTATTTTCAAAACAGAGAATGGAAAATATCTTAACAAAGGTCCCAAAAGGCAAGCTGAAACAAGCTCTTATTTGCAGAAGACAAAATACTTTACAGATGCAAAGTCCTTCCTCCTTTTATGCCATGATCAAGAATATTAATTCCTGTGGATCAGAATAGTATTTCTTCTTTAGAGAAAATAACCTGGTTCTAACAGTTTCTCCAAAATTTAGAATGGACAAATACAACTAAACAGAGGAGCATCCTTAGAATTAAAAAAGATAACTTTTGCCTCCATCTTTGTAGAAATCTAATATATTTAAATATTCCTAGTATTTTAATTTCACATACACTATCAAAAGTACAGGTCAGCATAGGACACCCTTCCTTATATTATTGAGTAATTTCTCAGGATATTCTGAATGCTTTCAGCAAAAAATAACTTGAACACATTATATCGTGAAGAAATTCTGACTTTAAAATCCTGCCATAGCCTTTAAGCACAATCAGACTTTGCCTCTTCATCTCTCCCAGTAGTTCTACAAAGGTCCTTCCCTGCATTTATCACAGCTGCTCCAGCAAATTACTGAGGGATGCCCTTTGAAATACCTTGCAAAAGCTTCAAGACTGAAGCACAAGATCTGCAGTTGAATCTAAGATCAGACAAATACCAGTGCAGTGCTGGGAGCTCGGGTCTGTGCATCTCCCCTAATTCAGCCACTGATCCTGGCTTGCTGAGCCAGTTGTTTTCATGCCTGTGTGGAACAGCCCCACTTTCAGGGAGGTGCAGCAGGAAAACACACATGGCAAAAGAGGGGTATTTCCAACCAGAAATGGCTGGATGCACACGAAAGGGGTAAACAATTTCCCCAAGTGATGCAGCTTGTTAGGCCAGTTGCACACCTGTATTTGTGAATATCAGTGAGAATCTGGATGGATAAAGCAGGAAAATTAGCATATTCCAGCTTTTCAGATTCAGAGAGGAAAACTGTATTAAATAGCTCAAAAAGGAAGAGACAAATATATCTCCATCTCTTATGGCAGGACTGTGCCACTTATGCCAACTCTTTTGTTATAGGAACAGGGACTTTTCAGTGTCAACTGAATATGAAGTTGTTAACAGAATAGTCACACACTTATTAGGAGAGCAACATATTATTTGCCTGGTGGAACTGATGATAGAGGGAGGAGTACACTTGTGACTCATGTAAAAAAATGGCTGGTGACATCAGATTTGGAGAAAAACAGAGAAAGACCACACACTGAACACAAACCAAAGTATCTAAGTTTGCTGGTATCTTAGGAGCTCTCTCTATTTTCAACGCAGATTAACCATGTCCTCTCACTTTGCCTTCCTTTTCATACATTACCACTGCATATCAACAAGGCCAGCTCTGGCACTCACACTGAGCTGCACGAGTATCTATGTGAAATGCAAACCCGTAACAAAAAAGTGATCATTATTTTTTGTCCCGCTCACTTGGGCAACAGCAATTTTTGCTCACTTTTAATATCACGTACAGCAAATGCAAACACCAGAACCACTGTAAGTGGGCCACAGGGGACTTCATTTTGGAGCACCAAAGCACAGCCATGAAGGGCCAAGCCCCACAGACACTGACAGAGGAACCCACAGCAGGAATGTCAGCTGTGCTCTTTCCTATTTGGTGTGGAAATGCAGGCTAAACACCACAAACACTCACCTCCTTACAAAATAAATGCATTTTTGCAAGCCTATATTTCTCATTTATTCAGTCTTTTCTCCGAAGCAGCTTATTAGTGCTCTGTTCTCCAGTGCATGAAATCTGGCTTTTCCCTGCCTCGTATTTCCTTTAGTTATGGGCTTTTTGGAACAATTGTATGGATTTCTTATTAGCAGTGCCAATGTTTCATTTAAAACATCACTAAAGACAATTCTATTCTAAATGTGTCAAAAATCAAGCTGTACTTTTCCTGCTAATCCAGTAAGTGTATCTGAGGAGTAAATGATCACTCACTCAACTTTCTGTATAGGGTACACTTCTGGCACCAGTTCAGTGCTAACAAGGATTTTACTGATTTGTACTGACATATATTCCATTATAGACTCTACAGAGGCATTCAGAATATTTGAAATTTTTTTGGTGGGATTTTTTCCATCCTCACTTACAAGTACATGAACAGAATTACATTTTTAGACAGTTCAGGTTGGTAGGCAGTAGATAAAGCTGCAGAATGATACATTTGTAGAAACTACCTACCAATAAATTTCATCCTACAAACATCTGGTACAATTTCCTACTAATTTTTATATCAGTTGCTTTACCTGTGCACAGTTTCTCTCCTTTTTCACTATTGATTTTAAGTACGGTGTACTGCACAGCTTAGGGAGAGCATTGAATTGCATAGATCAAGAATTCATTGACTTATTACTGCTAAAAGGAATGACATGACTTGGTCATTCTTTATTATGTTCTGTACTTTTGTATCTGATGGTGAAACCTATTTTAACCCTTTCTTTGACAAGACTGGGGCAGTCACATTTCACAATAGCTACATTATATTTTCTGAGGTTCCTTGCTGCTTCTAAGCCCATCCTGACACAGCTTCTTTTACAGGAGGAATTTTAAAAATCCTTTTTCAAAATTACTATAAGAAACTCTAGTTATGCTATTCAAAAATATTTATATAGTTTACTAAAGAAATGTGTCAGAGGAAAATGTGAAAAATAGGATTTTTTTACTGGTACTGATGGCACCAGAATGTCACCTTCCTACAGAGAAGCCTGATACCAGACAGCTACAGAACTTCTGCAGGGCATGGAGAGCCCTAGAGGGTTGGGCTGAGACATAAATTTGGGGTTCTATTCTTTCAAAAGTTTTCTCTTTTACGTTTGCCAAATCACACAAACTCAAGCCTTATAAATTTATCTAGATGCTGTAGACTAATCTACCTTAATAGAATCCATATCCTTTTCTTCCTCCTTTACTTTCTTAAGAAACAAATCCTTATCCCAAACGAATGAAAAGCTAAAACACATTGTAAGACCATCAGTTTCTCCGTAACAAGTGCCAGTGATTGATAGGAGAAAAAGTTACCCAAGGTTTTTTCAAGCACCTCTTTTGAAGAATTCTTATTCTAACTTAAGGGCAAATTCATTTCTTGAATAAAGCAGTGCCAATGTCATTAACCTCATTGAATTGCAAGTCTTGGCAAAAAGAAAACCACCTTTCCTACTACTTCTTTGAATGTAATTATTCATGATTAAAGAAAGCCAAATTAGTAGGAAATGTGAACTCAGTTCCATAAAGCAATTTCAGAGATACGAGCACCTGCACCTTCACTGCAGAGAACTGTAAAAGAGAACCCTTTACTGCCTGCTCACAATTCAGAGTTGCTGTGCACAGGTTCAGGAAGAAGAAATGAAATGTTAATTATGTTTCTTTTGACCAAACCCTCCTCTAATATACCTGTTTCTGGGAATACCATATCCATAGGTGGTTGGAGTGTTCTTGGGTTAAGAAGCTTTATTTCAGATGTGAAAAGATTTAAGTCAGGCATTACTTAATTAATTCTTTCTTTTTAAATTTTTTCTGAGTATTTTTTGGAATTTAAAACTTCTCTTAAGGAAAGTTCATTAGCTATGTAAGAACATCAGGCATGCTTTTCCTTCTACAATCCTGTTCACCTCATTGTGCTATTTCCTGCAAATTGCAAAGAAATTGAGTCATTCTAAAAATGGCACTACCAAACTCACTCCCTGCATTTCAATGTCAACATACATTAAAGTTTTCAGGGTTATTTTTCCTCCTCCTTTCTACTGGTTTACTGCCTGATTTCCCTTCCTTTCTGATAGAGGCCAGCCCTTTCTGCAGTTGTTTAGTTGTCTATCTTGTATACATAAACAACAATTAGAGGTAAAGACACAAATGTTTTAACCTTTCTGCATATGCAAGTAATCCTTTCTCCAAAGAGACCCTGCTCTTTTCATATATCTTAAACTAGTTCTTTATTCAGTGCCATGCTTTACCTTGAAGGTTCATAACTTTTATCTTGCAAAGAAATCTCGCATTGTTTCCACTGGGGTTTACAGTATTAAATTCCAAACAACTATTAGTCCTGCAGCTGGCACTGAAGTTGGTCACTTATGCAACTCCAAGGGCTCAGTGCTGGGGTCACACTGCTACCAACAAACACCACTACCGGGAGGAATGCAGAGAAACTGAAAACAGGAAGGAATCAAATACCAGCTTCCAGCAGTACAGAGGGGTGCGGACTTACCAGAGCCTTAAAAAGAAAAAAATCTATTTGTGATGAGTCTTAACACATCTGCCCAGAAAAGTCTGGGTAGGACAGGAGAAAGAAGAAGGGCTAGTTTTGTACATTCTGTTCTTCACTTTTTCTATAAAATAAGCAGAACAAAGAAATGACACCACAGCGAAGTTGCATCACTCGACATAATGCAGTCCTTTACTCTGCAGGCACCAGGATCCAGAGAGGCAGACCTCGTGTACCAGGGTTAGTCATGGACAACCAGCAACGTGGCTGAAGCTCTGCTGAGGTAAAGACACCAAAGCCTGGAAAAGCTCAGGGGATGATGCGACAAATGGAATCACTGCTTTGGATTTTTGTTTATTTGAATTACAGATGCCTAAGGGGGAGAAAGAAGCAAGCCAAAAAGTCTGCTCTGTACTTCATGAATGTTTTCAGCAGAATTACTGTTTCACTTTCCCTTCTCTTCTTGTGTAATCCAAGAGGTGTTTAGGAAAAACCTTTTTAAATGGGCTGAATTTCTTTCTCCTGCTGCTGAAACAGCTACTAGCCTAACACAAGCGTAGCTTTTAATTTCGACAAACAAGGTACGCAAATCATGATTTTCGTGTCTGTCTTGCTGCATTAAAAGCCTCACATATCATTATGATTGCACATTTTGAGAAGTTTTCTTACTATAAACATCTCCCAGATTAGCATAAGCAGTCATTAGAGGAAACAGTAAAAGTGCTCAGTAGAGCAGGAGGAAAGTGAATGTGAAAAGATCAACAGAGGTAATGCGGATTGGCAAAACCATAAAGCTCAGTGAAAAGAAGGGGGTAAACTGCAAGCACAACGAAAGCTGAGCTAAAGAGGGGTACTGAGATATCTTTTCAGACTCTCTTGGGTCCCCTGGAGACAAAGGTTTGTTTGGGGACAGAACTCAACCACTTTCCCCAAGAACCAAACAGGCAACAGAAGAGCACACAGATTTCACATTAGGGGGCAGAGAAGTAACTGGTCACATCTTCCCTTCTCAGCTGAGGTACTGAGGCCACCATGAGGACACATTGTTCCCAAACATCTGAACTACCTCAGGACTTCCCCAAGGACTCAGTGAACTTGTGAGTGGAATTGTGTCTTTTCTTTGAGAGGATACGACAAAATATCCACAAGAAAGTTTTAGGGATAGTATCTCCCTCCTGAATGGCTTTTGATGCAAGATACAACCATAGCCTGAAGTACAACTAGGCAGATGTGGCCTTATTCTGAGGTTTATACCTGCAGCTACAAAAATATGAGCAAAAAAAAAAAAAATCTCAGGGACTGAGCCCCTCCTTCATACCCAGATTGTTTCACATTCCAGACAGTTCCCCCTGTACTCTGATCACATCATTAATCGTAAGGACCCCATAGCTAACAAAATATCCTTTTCTTCCAGAGGAACAAAACAATCCTGAAAGGTCAATAGAAGTAACAGCATGAATCTTAATAGCAGGCAATTACATCTGGTGCAGTATCAACAAGGTACTCAGAAAACAGCATCAGAAGTTGCTTGATCAATGACTGGAGCAGAAGGATAAAGGAGCTCATCAGTGACGGCTGAGGTAATTGACAGCTCTGGCAAATGCCTTGGCTGCAGGTGCCTGAAGTTCATCACTATTGATAGCAGGTTCCCACCCGCAGGCCTCCCTCGCAGAATCCCAGCAGAGTGACTGGGTAGCCACAGAGATTTCTGCTCAGAGCTCTGTTGGGACATCGATGCCTGGGGGTTAGGATTTAATGGTGTGGTGCATGTTGAGGATTTGGACCGGTAATTTTAACTGCACCCCTTTTTTTAAGTTTTTGTTAAAATCTTTTCTTAAAGTCTACTCTCTTTGAGTTAACTTCAAGAAGTTATCACAAGATATCAGACTACTGCAGATAACCATTTTAAATGGCTGAGTGTGACTGGAGCCATCAAGAGAAACATGAGACACCAGCTTTTACAGTCACAGCTGCTTCTCCCTGTGTTGCACTGCAGCAAAACTCCCATTTGCATCATCCACATAGAGATGCATTTAAATGCCTTATGCAGAAATCGAGAAACGTTATCCCACCTCCTTTGCAAACTTTTCTTCTGCATACAGTAATTCAGCTAAAAATTTTTTTGCACATAAAATCATTCTGGTCTTAAGCATCTCTCACAAAAGAGCCATCCCGCAGTAAGGGCCAACATGTTGACAGGAATTCCCTAAAGAATAATGGATTGCAGAATCAAGGTCTAACTTTTGCATTCCAATTCCAACAGAAATTCCAATTTCTAGAGGAAAAGGTATCTCTGAAAGCAACATACAGACATTTTTCACTTCTGAATTTCTGCCTCTCCGTTCCTCTCCTTTCATGCAGATAAATGAAGTTGTCCTTGTTATCTAATTAGCCAAGAAATTTTTGCAATATCTTACAGTTACCTAATTTCCTTTAATACATAATTTTTCCTTTATGTTGGATATATCAATTTAGACATATAAAGTCTCCATCACTCATATTTCCTGTTTAATATACATGAAATATCAGTAATAACTGGGTATCATCTCACATACTGTCCAGGTCTTTTTTGAAAATAAATTAATGGCAAACTGTTGAATCTCACTAAAGCGAGATTTTGCCATTTTTATTAGCACATGCAAATAACTATAATCACTTATGCCACAAAAAATATTAGTAAAAATTATTTTTGGAAGTCACATAAAATACTTTTTTTAATAAACCATGAAATTATATACAGGAATATCGCAATCAACTATATTCATAATTACATTTAATACAACTGAGAATGAAGTTTTCCTGAAACCCACCTGTCTGTTGATTCAAATGGTGCCTTTAACACACTGCAATAAATCTGCAGCTTGCCTAATGCTAAGCAAAAATATGCAATAGATGAATGGTCCAATGCAGCAATCATGAGACATAATTGCAGTAAAATAATAAACAGCCACAGATTGAATGATGTTTATAGGTTGATGACAATGTCAACTGTCAACAGTCAAATACTTTTTCTCCTGAACAAAATTTAGGGAAATGAATAATACTTAAAACCTCATCCAGGTGACATTCATGAAATACTTTCCTCATTGTTCAGCAATAATTTACCTTTTTTATTGTATTCAAGCAAGTTGCAGTGTTGCCAGGACATTTATGTGGTAACATTTACCTTTGTGTACACTTGTCAAAAACATGATTTCTCCACAAAATAGAACATTGTAAATTGGATAGATTATTTCTTGAGGGCAAGGAAAATAATGTTGTTTACTGCTATTTTTTCTAGTTTTGTACATATAATAAGACTCTGAAATTACCTCCTCGGGATGGTTAATGAAGTCAAGTAAGCGCATTCATTGTACTGTACAGCAGAAGCAATAACTTGTTTTAATTCCATGTTAATATAATTTTTTCAAAATAGACCAATTCTTCTCCATTCTGGGGCAAATTATGTACTCTATGCACATACTGAGCATGCCTTGATAACCATAGATTCCATTACAAGTTTAATAATTGACTGTTCAATAGAGCATTGATGCATTTTTGTCTGGAACCAATTCACCTTTGTCTGTGTATCAAGAAGAAAGTACAGTGAATTACAGATACGGTCTTGAAATGTAAAGGCCATATGCTTTATTCATCTCAGGTTTTTTAAACTACATATTCATGACAGGCATTGCTTGGAAATTAATATCCTAACTTGGATATGCTAGTATATATACAATATGATTTATTAGAGCAATGATTCATTGAAAAGCACCTTGAACCTATCAAGGAAACAGCCCCTTCTGTAACAGGTTTGACCTCGAAAACAAATCACTCACTGCTGTATCTGCAAAGATGTGTGTGACGTGTCACACTAACAAACAAAAACTGTGGTTACAATATTTAAAATATCAAGTTTAAAAAAATCCACCAAAACTGTTGCTGTTACTCAGACACACCAATATCTATGTGGCACAACAGTAAGCACAAGAAGGTCCCCATTGTTCATGCAGAGCTATAATCCCATCACTGCCAACTTAGGAAGAAAAGGTCTTCTGAACAGGGGGCTTAGTCTTAAATGTAGGATGTTCCATCTCACAAAAAAATAAGCATCTCCATCACCTCTGTCCTCGCCTAACAATTTTAACCAAGGTCAACCAGCATGGGTGGTTTCATGCACAAACTCACTGATCTAGGTCTCACAACTCCATGGAATTCAGCCCAGAATGAAAAATAAGACTGAAGAAAACAATCTCTAAAATTTTCAATAAAGGGCACTTAAGGAGAAAGAGCAGTAATTTTTTCTCCATTGGGAAAAATTCTCTGTTAGCTGTACAGTAACCAAACTACTTTTCCATCTTTGGAAGCTGCATGTCTAAATTTGTTGTATATTACATCATTCAAGCCAGCACCTTCAAGAGCAATAAATTCACATACAAATTATCTTTGTCACTTTGCCACAAGTGCACTATTGGCCCAATAGTGCTGCTGAATTTCCTCCAACTATAACCAATGCCTAATCCCTCACAAGTAAAGCAGCAATGCCCTGAAGTAAAGCATCTGTTACTTAGACTGATTTGTAAAATCACAAATGTAGATTTGTCACCAACCAAATCTGGTGAAGGGTTGGTTCTATCTAATAATCTTAACCTGTTACACTACCTTGTAACATATACAGGCTGACATAAATCTTGTCATGGTAAATAACTGATAATGTTCAATTTAACATTTTAAGAGATTTCAGATACAGACTCGGGTATTACTTCACCATTCTTGTTATTAGGAAGTGTTTATCTTCAAAGCACTACAAAGCAGAAAACCATTTCAAACATCTCTTTGCAATCTTACCTTAATTTTTGCCATCTTCACAGCCATTCCTCCAAAATACTTGGGTTTCACCTCTAAATGTGTTCACTTCAAACCATAACAGACTTTTCCCCATACTTTGCAGTTATTTGTTTTCTCTCAGAGGGTTTAAGAAATCCTTTAGAACACAAAGTACCCCAAATATTTTTATCCACCAATACATAGCTATGTTTTGAGAGGCATTTATCAAATTAGGTTGCAGTTTTGCTGCAGCTAAGATAGACCCCACTACAGCGATCACTCTCCAGAGATCCCAGATGAGTGCACTGTTCCCAAAGCCCCATCCTGAGGGATGCACTATCACAGCAGTCACTCACTCACACAAACTCAGGGTATCCCCAACATTTGTTCTACTTAAGGAGTAGCTGTAGACACCCCCTGTACTGACCCTTCATTGCTGCTATCAGACCCAAAAGAGAGAGTGTTCAGCTAAACAAGTGCTTTTTTCACCCACCTGTGGTTGTTGATGAACAACAAAATTTCTTCACATCTAGAGAATTTCAAGTCATGTCAGCTGCAAGCCATTAGCTCAGCTCTAGAGGTGGGGCCACTGCAAGTACCCCATTATCCATTAGGTCTGGAGGAAAAACAAAATAAAACACTGAAAAGACCTAAACTAGGATTTTTAGGAATCTACATTCATTGTTTTCTAACACATTTGAGATGTCTAAGTTTAATTTCCCTGCAGACTGTGGGTTTGACTACAGAGCTATCCAAGTGTTAAACAGCTTCATTGTTGATTGGATGCTTGTCTGTGATTTTATTTATCTTTTGGGGGTGGGGCCCCCAACAGGAAAGGTCAATTTAGTGATTTTCTGAAGAAAACAATAACTTACAAGATGTGAACTCAATTCACAGTCCAGTTGAAGTGTTGGGAATCTCCCCAGTGGTCTCTCCCCATCTTTAATGTGGTTCTGCTGTATTTAGGAATATATCCACACCCTTCTTTGCTGAGAATACCTTTGATAAGTACCATTGGTTCCCAGAGATTTATTTAATTCATGTTTATTTAACAAGATGTGCTCTTTACCTACTTGTATGGTGTTACAGCCCTGATATGCTGCACACTCACACCTCCACTTCTGGTTTTGTTGGGATTGTGATTACAGACACATGGGCAACAAAGACAGTGGACACTGAAGATCTTAATTGCATAGCCTCTTTTTCCTTGTATTTTCTCTTCAGGACAACTAATAATCATTTGTAACACAGACAGCTGGGTTTTTTTCTGTTCCCACATAACTGTTATGTTGTCACTGCATTCAGTAAAACACACCCAGAGAAAATGTTTTCAACTGACGAGTTCAGGAGATAATTCTAGTTCTGCATTAGCTGGAAAATTACTGACATTTCACAGCATGAGGGATGCTGTTTCCTAAGTGGATACTTCACCTTTTAAAGGGCTTATTACAAGCTTGGCTGTATGCTGTACCATCACATACAGATTTTGTCTTTCATCAACAACAATGGCAAGCACCGACACTGCTCTACAGCTCTAGAGACACTTTAGCTGCTGATGGCCTCGAAGTAGTGAAAATAACCAGCAGTTTCTCATTCCTGAGTTACTTTGTGTTTTTCATAGCTGGCTCTCTTGGTTGTCTGGATGCTGTCTAAATAAGTCAAATGCCCCATCCAGGACTAAAATGAAAATGCACTCAAAAATACATGGGAAAGGAAGATTTTAATGAAAACATTCATATCTTTAATGAAAAATAGACCAAGCTCTACTTACCATTTCTGTCTCTGTTTTAAATATGCATATATTGTCAGCTGTTAGCACATCACAGCCAGCTATGCTATTTTGCAGTAATAACTAACAAGGACAGTTACACAAGATTTCAAGGAAAAAATCTTGACACAGTAGTTATAAAAAGGAAAAAACCAAGCAAAAACAAAAAAAAAAAAACAAACCACACATAACAAAAAACCCAACAACCAAAAAAACCTCTTAGGTCTGCTTTTCCCAGAGCTTCATATAAAATATTTTTCTCTGCAAGGGTTTATTTTACCAGCGATCTCTGCAGGAAGAACAGAGCTCCCGATAAAGTCAGGCACTGCTGCTGGATTCTGAATTGCCTGTGTATGGACAAACCAATTAGTGACTGGCAATAAGTCATCAGGTGCAATTGAAAGGAATATGCAATCTGGCTTTCCTTTCTCAAGAGGCACTTATCCTCTCATCTATTGCTGCTATAACTTGAAACTCCTCTACAGTTGCCATCTGGCATGCAAGTGTGGAGCTGGGCCTCAATGAGGAACAATAAAGATGGATGAAAGCCTTGATGCTTTGCACTGCACAATACGGCTTTGTAAAAGATCCTTTATATTAAATGATACTGAAATCAAGATTTTAAGCATTATATTTATGCTTCATTGTATCATGTCAAAGTTTATATAAAACAGATTAAATAATCTTCTAGCCAAGTCACTAAAAACTAGACTAGTGAGGGATGAAAGAAAGAAATCTTCTAGTTGACAAACATAACAGGAACCATTGTCAAAAAATGGGTAAAATGTGACATTTACAGCACATTTAATTTTTATTCTCTAAAATACAATATTGCATGTCCTAAAAAAAGTGTACAAGTATGAACAAAAAAATATTTTGGTTTTGTTTTAAATTAAAACCATGTTGTGCCTCAACAGTCCTTGAGGAAGATGGCAGTGTCAGGTACTCAGGGAAGGCAGGCATCTGCCTGGCACTGAGGGACTGCAGCTGACCTCATTCCATGGCCTGGTGAAATTGCCCCGCTTGCAAAGAGCCAGAGTACCGGCACTGTGTGGGCACAGAGGGAATTCCCTTGAGGGAAGAGTGACCCTGCAATGCCTCCCCAAAGCACAAACCCCACGCTCCACTGACCACTTTGTTTGTCCACAAAAATCCCACTGTACTAACTGTAAGATCAGTTATAGGAAGGGAAAAATTCTCTCAATTTCCTCCTGACAATTCTAGGAGAGGAAAAGGAGATTACATGGAGAAAAAAAACCTTTAAGTATGGTTTGCTATCAGAAAATAGCAACAAACTTGATTATTTCAGCACACCTGTGTGGCTGTGGCAGCAGAATCAAAGGCTGGAGTACCTCCATTTCTTAGAGTGGGGAAATGTTGTGCCTTTACAGTAATTCCTCTCAGAAAAGCAATCATGAAATCCACATATTATACCCAGCTTTTCTACGTTACACAATTCAGCGTTATGGACAAGCTATTCTAAAAATTACAGAGCTCCCAAAAAATGACAGCTCTGTTTCCCAACAAACCTTCAAGGTTTGAAATTAGTCTTTGTTCTGCATTGAAAGAACACAAACTCTTCTCCATATCTTTTCAGAAGGGAAATGTGTCAGATATTCAATTTTATCAAAACCCATTTGCTTTCCAGTCCTAGACTCATCTCCTTTCTCTCTGCCCTATCTGTGCAAGAGATCAGCAGCACTAAGCAGTCAGAATGTTATCAGAACAAGTATGCCACCATGATACACTTCAATATTGACTAGTGCCACACTTGAACTAAAAGCAATTTACTTACAATCATCAGCACAGGACACATGGAGATCCAGCAAGTACCAGTGTTGGACAACATCACAGAGAGAAGTTCTAACTCTGCTGGGCTACCCATGTTCCACAGCGGGGAAGTTACAGCACCTTTGCTGTACAGAAGTATGTTACAGTAGCAGTACTTTTTTGTCTTGGTCCTTTCTGAATTAGAACAGAGCCATACCAAAAAAACAGGAATGGTTTCCTTTTGATAATGGTATTACTCCCACTTTCAGCTCAGCAGAACTATTAAATCTCAAACTTCCAATGATATAGAGGCTTTAGGTATAGGGAAGCTGACATTTGACAAAAATGGTGCTGTGGTTCCCAGTACAATTATTAAAAATACCTGCAGGTAAAATTCTGTGGGTTACAGAAGAACACAGCACCACGCTAACATTCACCAACAAAGATCCCAAATAATGCACAAACCAAAAGCAAGGTGCCAAATACTTTCATTAAATCCACTTGAAAAAACAATGTCAAATTTCTTATATTAAAAAATTGATTTTTAAATGATCTTACAAAATTTCCCTTGAACTGGTTATGTGCTGTTGTTGTTGCCTCCAGGTACAGACCTGCAATTTTTTTTTTTTTAATTGTGATTAAAAAACCAAACAAATGTAAGATTTTATCAACCAGTAATACAACTTACTGTGCTGGAAACATAATATGGAATGTCATTGGAAACATTATAGAAACAAAACAAGCTATTTTAGCTTCACTAAAATTCAAAATACAAGCAAGTAAAGGCAAGGGCAAAAACAATTGATACATATTGGCACAACTTTACAAACAGTGGAGCATTAAGGAAAGGGAGGAAAAAAAAGAACCCAAAGCAATTTAAATGCACGTCTGAGTGACTCTCTACAAACAGAAAGAAATGAACCAAACATTTCATTCTGTTTACCTGTGACAAAAAAAAAAAAAAAGACTGTTTTGATGCTCATGGAACCTAAAACAAGTGAAAAATTTTGTTTATCTCCCTTTCTCTACTTGTATTTTATCTTCTAGATAAGTCTTCCTTGCAGCCAAGTTAAAAAGTTTTATGATTGTTTTTGAGCCTTTTTAAGTTGGTTTTGGTTTTTTTCTTAGCTTTCAGACAAAGCTTTGTATTCTGCCCTGTCTCTACCTCAGCTCATTTATCTTCTGTGGCTTCAGAGGAATCAGCACACCGGAGCCTGCTTTGCTTTGTTTCTGCACTGCAGTTGAGCCTTTTGATTCCTACTGCTTGCCTCAGTAATAATGCATTTGCTAATGTTTGCCTTTAATTCTAACAGCAATCAACCAACTGAATGATTTTCATTTGTAGAAAGTCAACACTTTCTTGCCCACCCGTATTTGTGATATTCAATGCAATGTTCTAACTAACTGTAACTGCAGCACTTAAGTAATTTAAAGATAAAAGCTTGTGTATTTACTTCACAGATGAAGCTGTGTGAATGATCACCAACACTTCAAGCTAAAGCTCTCCAACTCTTGTTATGGAGGGGAAAGGTTAATGAACACTTCTCTCATGTTTCTCTTCTCCATCTCATCCCAATAGAATTTTCTTCAGATCTGAACTACACATCAGAACAGAGTAGATGCCAAGAACTAAAAGATTATGCTGACATGCCAAGCCGCTGTTTTGGCAGATTTTACAATTACGAGGCCTAATTCTACAGCCTCAGTGTGCATAACTTACATAAGACCCTGGGAGTTTTGCATCTCAAGAACTGCATCAAATGCCAAATTTTCTTACAAAAACCGATTCACAACATCTGGAACAACTTTGGCTTGGAATTCTATACTCATAGTTTCACACCTTGGCATGCATATTCTGATTTATGTTTTACTTAATACTAACATATAAGGAACAGAGTTACATGTTGCTCCAAATTCCCACTGACACTAGGCCACAAACCCATGAAAATAATACTGTGATAAAGAGAAGAACCTAGTCCAGTGATTACCATTATCTTTAGGTAACTGTCAGAACAATACATGATTCTGTAGTGGTAACTTTGTCTTCATTTGGTTGCTGGAAGACAGGTTTTAATTAGATCATCTTTCATAATCATTGTGGAACTTTCTGTGGTCGTTTGTTCTTCCCTTGCAGAGGGGCATCTCAGTGCTTCAGCTCTTGTGCACTTTCTTGTCTGATACTCATCTCTTTCCATATCATCCCTTTTACATCACTGCACTTCAGACATGCTTTGCAATTTCACCCACTTCAAGAGGGCTCAGTGGAGAACACAGCTTAGGATCACACCCACTTCTTATTTGTTACCATCAGCAAATTATTCTCAGTTCTAAAGCATTTTATTTATTAAACAGTTTCTTAAAAACTGATGTGAAGTGGAAACCTTATGTCTAAAGACAGGAAGCCAGAAATGCTTATTACTACAACTGTGATTCAGTTTACAACAAAACTGGTGAAGGACAGAACTTCAGCCAGCACAGAACAGTTCCCACTGAGATCAGTGAAGCCACATCAATTTGTGCCTACTCAGCAGTTCATCCCTAGCTTTCAAACCTGATGCATGAGATTTAACCTTTGGATTGGTTGTCTTTCTGTAAATGAAGGACAATGTTTCCTTTTATAGGGAATCTTAAATATTGACAAAACACATAACAGTAATTCAAACTCTAGAAAGAGCACGTTTTGATCCTAGCTACTACTTTTCAGAAAAAAAACTTTATATGTTTAGTAAGCCTGGTCAGCCAAAATAAGCGGTCCATTATGCACAAAATGTCAGTGTCATACAGTTTTTTAAAAGGGAGGTGGGGAATTATTGTTTCTACAAAGTTCTAGATCCTTTTGTAAGAATGATTATTTATACAGACACATTAGTTCATTTCAAAAATTGCCAGTCTGGCTTTTCATCATTATATAATCCCATAGCTTTTAAAAGTTGAGCACCTACAATCTGGACCACTTTATGTATAAGAAATTGCTTGTGTAGTCTTCATCCAACATTTTCCCTGTTTTAAACAATGACAAAAGTCACTCTGCCACTAACAATAATAGTTCCCTAATATCTCAAATTGCAAGTTGTAGTCTATGAAAAATAAAACTTCATGTGAACAGAGCAGGACCAAAGACAAGCATGGAAATGTCATGGAGAAATACACAGCCACACACAGGCAAACTATTTCAGCACTGTCCACACTGCCACTTTAATCCTTCTGAAGTTAAACCTCAAAAATGCATTCTCTGCTCCCAGTCTGAAGCCAAAGCCCCACTGCCAAAACCATCTCTTGGCCAGCTTTCACCAAGGGCAATGAAAGGTCTGAAGTACATCTCATGGCCTCTGTGCAGGAGCGAAGCTTCATCGTTTACATGTGCATTTCACACAGTAAAGCTTAAAAATGCATTCCACAATCCTATTTATTTTTTACCATCATGTCGGACAAGAGGAACATTTGTGTTTCCCTACAACAGTATGAAAACCAGGATGTTTGTGGTAGACTCTAAACCTAACTGGTTACATTCTGACATCTCAAGAAACTGGATTTCATATGCCTAAGAATTAATGAAGCATATTATTTAAAACTCTCTGGACTCCACTTTTTGCAAAATCTATTTAACACACGTTTCATGACATTTGTTATTTCACAAAACATTCCATAGCTGACAAAGGAGATGACTTTGTGAGGCCATTCAACACAGAGAAAGCTGAGCTTCATGAACGGAGTAAGATGAATGTGTCTTTACAAATACACCACATGAATCTGCTTGTAGATAGGGCCAGGGACTTATACGTAAGGGAAGTAACAGAAGAAACTATCCGTTCTAAAAAACGTTACTAATTGGCACCGACTGTTGCTCAGCCAAGGCTGTGTTAAAATCCTGAACTCAGAGAAAAAGAACAAAGACTTAACAGAACTGTGAACAGTGTTTTGTTACATAAAAGAAAAAAAAGGGGGGGAGGTTGCATAGTAGAGGGGGACATAGAGTAGACGATTCGGGAAGTCTGTATCTTCCGAGTTCCTCGGCCAATGGGGAAAGGAAGAGGGTGATGTGGATGGGAAATTAGGATAAAGAGGGGCTGCGTCCCCTAACAGTTTCAGAGACCCCATGAGAAATGCCCCATGGCCTCTCCCTTTATTTCAGTGAAACGACAGGACTCCTCTGTCTCCTTTTTGGACAGAGACCTTTGCCACTGTGAATTCTTCCAGACATTCATAATTCCAAGCCTCGCAAGTCGACCTTCACCACGCTGTTAGCACATCCCCGACGCCGCAGGGCCCGTCTTTAATAACAGCAGGAAGCCGAAAGTTTGGGACGTCACCTTCAGGTAAGTAAAGGAGGCAACTCTGCCGCTGTGTAGCAGCGCTGGGGGAGGCCCAGCCGCGCGGTGCGGGCGGCGGAGCGGTGCCAGCCCCGAGCCAGCCCCGCCGAGCGGGGGAGCAGCGACTGCCAACCGCCGGCAGCTCCCGCTTGTCCTGCGGTAAGGACGGAAGGACTGACTGACGGCCGGACGGGAGGAGGGGAGGAGCCGGCCGGATCCCGCCGGGAGTCGGGGAGCGGCTGCGGGCGCGGAGGGGAGCGGGCTCGGGCGGGCGGCGCGGAGCGGAGCGGAGCGGGCGCTGCGGGCAGCGGGTAGGCCTCGAACCTCCGGCCGGGGCTGTCGGGCTCGCCACGTCACGTACTCGATAAACGCATATCCACGACCATATATATACATCCATATATATATATATACACACACACACATGTATATATGCGTGTGTGTGTATGTGCATTTAAAACAGAGAGCTTTTTTCCCTTCTTCCCCCGCCGTTCCCGAACACCTCCCCAAATGCAGTGAGAGTTAAAGAGGACAACAGCATATACGGTTACTTTTCTTTTTTTTTTTTCAATCCATCTGGCTTTCACCGCGTAACTTACTCGTCTTTCTCCCCGGCTTTAAGAGGGTGCAACAGCTGCTGTTTGATTTTATAAACAATCCGTGATGTTTGTTTTCTTTAAGCTTTGCAGCAATATAATCAACGTGAGCATGAATTTTCCGGGCATGATTTGCTACTGAAATCTAGTTCCACTGCGTGGTTGTACTAGTGAACTGCCTTCGTGCCTTTAGCTTCAGAAATACGAATTTTAGCATTTAGCCTATCTATGATAACCTAATTAGCGTTTGGATGATCTAAAAGACCTTTAAGAAGTCCAGAGATGCCTGCGGGAAACACTGAGGACACAACAGATGACAGTCCTGTCAAAGGGGAATTTGAGCTTGTGCCTTTTAAAATAATTTAATGAGACAAATCGGGTTTCATAGCAGTGATGTGTTGGGGTCCCTCCCCTGCCATGTAGCCCTGGCAGAGGGGCCCTGAGGGCACAGACACGGGGTTTCCCTGCCCCTGCTCAGCCTCGTTCCCATGGGTTGGTTTGTGTTCCCTGCGCGGGCAGAAGGACCCTTGGTCCCGGGACTGGAACAGTTCCTGGGCAGAGCCCCGGCCTTGCGGCTGGAGAAATAAACATCTCTGAAACATCTAGCAAAAATCTGTCTGTCCATACATATTTCCTTTCCACGGGACTCCTGGTTTGGTATATGCATGTTGCAGGATCCCCACTGCAACAGTGATGGACTTAATTAATACAATATTTCAGTTGGTACTGCTGCACCTGGAGCAGATGAGGGTGGCCAGGTGAAGCTGTTAAACCCCTACCTGCCTGCCCTGGCCACAGCAGGTGCCCTGAAGGAGAACTGCCTCAATCTCATGAGCCAACTTCACATCTGTATCCTTTCCCATCACATTGTTGATTTAGTGCAATTACCACTCAAATAGTTGTGTAGATGTCACTCTGCTCACCAAGCACTGTGCATTTTTCTGAACAATAACTAGCAGAAACTAAGAAATTAGCCATACAGCTTCACAAAGTATAGTGAAGAATTTCAAAAACATAAGAAATGTTATCCAGCCCAGTGATCGGGCACAGGCAGTGGGAGGGGAGATGTGATTTAGGGACACTCACCTGTCTCTTAGCTTCCCCTGGTGTTCCTGCCACCAGCCACAACTGCTTCCTTAGGGACACCATATGTATTTGAATCCTCTCAGGTGCACTTTCGCTTCTTGTAAAATTTCTTGTTGCTTCCACTGGCTGCCCTATAAATCTGATATTGCAGGGAGAAGTTTTGCATTCAATTTAATCAGTGCCTTCATCATTCTCCAAAACTCACCTGTAGCTTCCCCCAGGCTCCTCCTCTCTGAACCAAACAGTCCAAGCCAATTGTTTTTGCCTCTCCTGGATAGTGGTAGCTCCATTCACTTGGCCTTTTGAACTGTCCTTCCTGAGCTGAGACCAGAACTGCTCATGGCAGTCAAGATCTGGTCCCATCCAGGATTTCTGTAGTGCTAAAGCAATACCCTGCGTGATGGGCTTGGTTCTTTCCCTCATAATGCCCAGCATTTTGTTGCCTTTTTGGTCTGCCATTGGAAAAAAGAGGAAGTGCAAAGTTTTGTAGCTGGTAAGACTGTATGGTTATTAGTGTATATTTTAGTTGTCATAAGAATTTATAAACAGGTGATAGTTGCAATGTGACTGCAGTTATCATTTCACTGTAGTTGTTTCAGAATCTCACTTTTTTTCTTTGATAACTAGAAAATCCTGCATAGGTAAAATGCTCTTACAGAGAAAGAAAAACATTTTGGACAATAGGGAGGCACATACCTGCTTGTATAAATTCTGAATTCTTTGATTATACAAGATGAAGCAAGTGGAGTTCTAAAGTGATCATTCAATTAAAACATAAAGATAAGCAGTGTGAACTCTTGAGCCTAGGAACCATTTACTTAAACTGCTCCATTGCTATGCAAAATCATCAGTCTTATTAGGAAAATCCATAGATTAGTACAAGAAATGCACATGACGCTTTGCATTTTGATGGCTTAAAAATTTAACTGCAAACACTTTCTGACTCCTAAATACACTACACTTTAGGGCACCTGGACACTACTGAATGGGTGCAGGAATGTTGTTTTAAAGAGCAGCTTTATGTATTCATTACTGACCTCAGCTGTCGAGTTGGAATTGTTGCCTCTGGCAGTAACTTATAGATGAAGTTTCAGAGGAAACTGAGACCTGTCCTGCACTTTACAAAGTGAGCAGTTCCATATATTGCAGAATTCCTTCTTGCTTCCTGGAGGTGGTCAGGTAAACCTTGAAGCATAGAAAGACAGCCTTCTTAGGCATGATTTAAATTTTTTTTCTTTACTTTGCTAGAAGACCTGTTTTGTGTAGCTGTAGAGCCAGTGAGATGTTCACAATGGCAAATAGTTATCCCTTTTTTGAAACCCAAAAGTAAGCAGTGGGATTTTGGATGCTGATGCTTTAACTTCGGTCTTGCTGTGTGTTCTGGAAATCCTTACGCCCTGCTTGCTATATATGATTATTTTGCATCTGAATGTGCTGCAGTAGTACTTCTAGGGGTTTCATTAGTTTGCTGCCTTTTAAAACCAGCTTTATAAGAGCAGATTTTTGTGATTGAATGTGTTTTCTTTACCACTTAAATTTATCTTCCATTTGTGTGCGAGTTCTGAGATTTGCCTTAGGATATGCTAAGTATGTTTTGCTAGTTGAAAGAAAATTACAGAGATGTTGATAGACGAAAAATCACTCTGAATGGCTTCACAACAGGAACTCTTGAAGTTTTAGCAAGAGTTTGTTTTGACAGACAGGTTGGTGCTTTCACTAAATCAGCAGTTTGTTTGCTTAAAAAATAGGCTCCCAGAGTTGCAGTTCTGTGTGAATCCTCTTTTTCTGTAAATCAATATATTGTTCATTGTGGATGACTGACTCACACATGCAAACAGAAGGATGACTACTGGCTTTACTTAGAATAGTTTGGACAACTGTAGAAGAAGAAAAAGCTTATTTATTAGTGAGATATGGGCACAAAGAATAGGAAGGGAGTTGAGTGTCAGATGTTGAGTGATCACTAGCAATTATTGGAGAGGTAATCATAAGGGTCATACTGCAGGAAATACAGATACCAGGAGATGCCTGCATTCTGTTGAGCTTGTGGAAATGCTGCAAAACTGTGCAGGGAGTGCTGCTGTGTAAGGCCAGTGAGATCCTGCATCGTGAGGTGTTGGCCAGTCTGGCCCTTTTTGACTTTTTTTCTGCGTGGTTCTGGGTTAGTGTAGTATCATTGGCCTTATAACCAGCTGAAACTGCTACAGAGCTCCGTGTCTAATTATTGTCAAGTGTTTTATGAGCAGTTAGAATGTAATTCATGCCTTTTTTACAAAATGGGATTATTTCATTATTTTCCCTAAGAATCCAGAAAAAAAAAACATTAAGGACATTATGCTGTGATTGTCTTTACATGTTTATTGTTTAAGGACAGCAAAACATCTGAAATAGCCTCAGAACATTTAGTAAATGCACAAATAGTGATGTTAAAAATATGGGATTTTTCTGTTGGTGTGCATGAATGATGGTTTGTGAATTTCATGTTGCCAAATTGTTGTATTCCTTGTTGCTGTTCAGGCAATGGGCAGCCTGTAAGCATGATTATTTTGCAGGATGATTAAGGATATTAATAAAATATAATATTCTTAAGAATACTAAGAAAAATATATAGGATATTATTGTGGGAGTATCTCAGTGGGTAATTTATTGTCTGGACTGTGGGACCAGACACTCTTGTGCCCCACTGTGTAATTCTAGCTATAAACTTGCAGCAATTGACAGGCTTAAGAAAATGTGTTGTTGAGTTGAATTCACAGGCACTGTTTTGTGTGTGTTGAGATTACAAACTTTTTAAGCTTGTGCTAAGGAATAATTCTGCTCAAATTTTTCAGAGTTCAAAATTGTCGAAGGCAATGCCATGTTCATTATTAACTGGAGATTCAATATTTGCATGTATTTCAGACTGCATGAGTCCTATGCTCAATTTATTATTTATATTTTTTGTGCTTTGTCAGTGTGTAGTTTTTGTGGTGAATCATCTTCTTTAGTGCCTTTCAACTGCCTATTCTCTGTAGCAGAAAGAGCAGAAAGAGTTGGGATTGGAAGCTGAAAACAGAGAACTAGACTTTATTCAGAAGAAAAAACTCATTACAAGTAAATGGAACTGTAGATCATATTTAGGTTGATTTTAGATATTTAACTGATAGAGAGGCTTTGTTGGTTCTCCTGTGAAAGGAAATTTCCCCACTGATACAGCTTGAAATAAAGGAATGGCAAGAGTAAAGTATTGTGCTGTGATTTGAAGGATTATCATCGGAGAGGAAGAGACACTTCTGCTGAGGCTGCTTTCTCTGTTAGCCACCAGGGCACTTGGAATTCAGGCCACAGGCATATTTCTTCGAGGTTACTTGTTCACAGATAACTTTTTGTTTAGCTGGAAAATTGCTGCCTTGGACAGAGAGGAAGAAGAAAAAGTGAGCACCCCAAAATTAAGCAGGTCTCTCTTAGGCAAAAGAACCCTGTGCATTGTTAAAGGCAGTATTTGGGGTGCTTTGAGCCATCTTCAGTGTTACCTGTGAAAAAGCCCAGATGATTTTTATAGGGTTGTATAAGTTGCTGTTCTAGTGAATACTGCAGTGAGCTTGCAGGGGATCAGATCTTGGGGTTTCTTTGAAGCTGCAATGGGACTTGTGTTCTCTGACTAAAAGTCTGGTGTGGGGATTGGCAGAAGCAACTTCATAGTTCTGATATGCTGAATCTGATAGAAAATCATGTATCCTGTCATGGCTCCCTATGAAAGTCAAATAAATGGGGTGCATCTGAATCACTGGAATTTAATAATAATATGACTCACCATGTGGCCCTGAAAAAACTGTTTTAGAGGGGTAGAGCATCATATTGGGCTGTGTGTAATATATATGTGCTCCTTGCAAAGTCTTTTTTGGCTGGAGTGAGTAACTTTTTGATGAGTAAATAAAATACTGCTCCAGATAATACATTTTTCATTTTTCCTCACCCAGGTATAGTATGTTCATTATTAAAGTGAAGGTGGGGATATACAGGTAAATATTTGTCACTGTTGTGGAGGATTGGTTTTTGGTGACAGCAAATGCTGGGAAATTACTGACTGGAGTAACTTCTCTTACACAGCAATGAGAAACTCTCATATCCAATCGTATTTTTAAGGGATATTTCTGTACTGTGGTTTGCTATGATTTGGGTCAGCTACTAAATGTAGTTCTATTTCCTGACTTTGAAGATCTGTCTCGCAACTATAATATTCTTAGTGTCACTTGGCATAACTCAGCTGGACTTGGTGCATCTACATGAATTTATATGAGGTAATGATGTGGCCCAGTAAAAGAAAGGAATTGGGCAGCTTTGAACTTGCTCAAATCTAAATTTCATCTAAATTAATCTAGATGCACCCTCACAGGAGGAGATAACATTTTAATCCTGTGCTAGGATTTGGTTTATTTCTGCTTTTTGCAGGAATTTTCCCTTAAGGGTGAGTGCCTCATAGCATGCACGTATCAGTGTCTTGTTCTCCAGTTTACTAATTTAACAGCTCATGAATCAGACTGTGCTGCTCAGCACTCCATGCTGCTGCTGATAATTAATCAGATACAGCTCTAATTACTGACTTTCAGCAGAACTTAACTGTGGTCATCTGTAACGTCATCTGTTATTGACATATTGTAGGAATATAAGCACCAGAAAAAGAACTTGCAGGAATTTTCTAGCGAAAATCATAATGATTTCTCCATCATTAAACCTTTTTTTATTTAGCTTAAGTGTGGCCTACTCATTTGGAGGTGACTGCCCTTTTCTGTATTGCCACACGATGTCCCCTGTTGTTGGAAGCTTCCCAAACTGCAGACTGGCATTTCTAGGAAGACACTGCTTGGCCAGGGCTGCTGGTACACAGGCCCAGAGCAGGGCACAGAGACTCTGTGTCCAGTGTTTGATTTCTCAAGAGACCTTAGCTGAAAAATCAGTTAACTCTCTTTTTTTTTCTGTTGAGTGGTCTAATGATTTAAAACCCCTTAGGTAATTAATACCAGCTGAGATAGCAACTGAATCAGAAAGTTTTGTTTCAAATACTAAAAGTTGTCCTAGACCTGTTGAATAGGTGTAGGGTGCACTATAGCTGGGGATAGTAAAAATGAAAGCACTGATTCTTGTTTTTTAAATATATATATATATATATATATAGGGTGTTTGTGAGTTTGTAGATGTATAATATCTTGTGAAATGTTTTTTCATTACATGTTTATTTACTATTAGTACAATATTGGTTTGTTGTGGGGTTTTTTCTGTTTTCTTTTTTCTTTTTTTTTCTTTTTTGCTGTTGTTGGTTTGATTTTTTGAGTTTCCATTATCAGTACTGTCAAGTTACCGCTAAAAATTACAGGTTGAAATCTTTCCCTGGAGTTTCAAGGGTATAAATGAGTAAGAGCTGTGATCAAACTGTCCAACACCTTTGTTTCAGGCAAGAAATAGAGTAATCTATAGAAGTAAAAGCAAAGCAAAAGAAAGCATTCAGTTGAGAAGGCAAATAAAAGAACAGCTATGGAAATACAAACTGCACTTCATCAGAACAGGAGAGAGCACAGGAGAGCTGTGCAGATGAGAGAGCTCCCATTCAGATGCTGATGTTTTGCTCAGTTTCAAGGCAGAAACACCTTTCCCCATACAATGGAGATACATTTACAGAATTGCTGATACGGAACAAAAGAATATTTTTTGTTCGTTCTGAATAAAGAACCTGTAGATTTTGGATACAGTTTTCACGAATGAGTTTTTGTTTCTACACAGGGACAGTAAACGAGAGGAGAGAGCAGGGTGCTGTGAAAGGAGCTTCCTACAGCTGCTCCCATCATAGACCATAAAACTGTTGCTAACTTTCAATGGCTCTACAGCTTTTCTCCCCAGTGTATCTCCCCTGGTATGATGGATGATATGAAAAATGAGGAAAGTAAAAGAAAAACATTATAAAACAATCGTTATATTCTGTACTAGATGCTGAAGGTACAGATAGCAATTAGTGCTTCAAAGAATTTTCTCAGTAAAAAGTTTCCAAGTCACAAATGATAATATTAACACTTGTTGCTTGGTGCACTGAGTGCTGTTCCATGGTACAGTCCCAGTCTTCCGGTTGTAAATCCTCCATAGATGAACTGACAGTGTTGGCAGGTATAAAACATCAACTTGACATTGATTTAACCATTATTATTAATTTTTCTAAGTCAGAGAAGGGGGGGTGGGAAGGGACTATAAGAACTGGGAACAGTAAGAGGTAGGCTCTGAGCTGCAGGGCTTTGGTGCAGTGCAGATGGAGAATGAGATTTGGCTAATCAGAGCACACAATTTGTACTGGGTTTGTCTGTTGTCCCAAGACTGAGTTCTGAAGTTTGGGATGCAAGTATCTTCTGCAGGAAGACTGTTCCATTCGATGGAGAGGGCTGAAGTCCAGGGGAAGGGAGGAGAGTGGTTGTATGATACATAGGTGGGAGCAATGTAGAGATTCCAAATTCTAGGAAAATACTTTGGATTTGCAGACGTGTATGTGGGACACAGTTGTTTTTATCATGCCAGTTCTGGATTAGTTTTAAAAAGAGTTATGCAAGTAAATAGCTCCAAGCACAGTGGATTTAAACTGATTTCTGCTACATTTTTAGTAGATGACTGGTAGTTTAAATTATATAAGGGTTATTTGTAAACACGCCTGCAAGGCTCCTAACAGCATTGCTCCCTACCCATTCATCCTATCCACAGCTTTTTAATGGTCCTGGGGTTTTCCTGAAGCAGCTGTACTTCCTCCTCCCTGTTGTTCCCTGTTGTTGGTCCACTGTCTATTGCTCTGCAGTCCAGCTAAGGAACCACACAGGCAAATGCTGATAATCTGGCTGGAAGTATTTGCCAGCTGGCTGCCTGCCCAGCTCTAAGGAAGTTGGACCTGTAGAATTGGGTGTTGCATGTGAGGTTTTGTCACGTGTTACAAAGGTTCATTGTAAGAAGTTACTTAAAAAAAAAAAATAGAATCTGCTTTTGTAGCAGGCCTACAGGTCCCAACGTTATCAATGGACAGGAAGACAGAACGAAACCTTGTTCTCCAATAAAAGCAGGTTAAAAATAAAAAAAAAAAGTTAAAATCTGTCCGGTTTTAATACTAGTGAGAATAGGAATTTTTAGAAGTATGGTCTAGCCATGTATGTGTGTGGGGAAACAGAATGTATTGATGTTCTCCTAATGAATACCCAAGAACAGCTGTGTTCCTGAGCAGGCAGTTGCTGAATGCTGTGACACGACTGATCTCTGCATACTCCACTGGTGCTCCAGGAACACCCAGTTCTGGAAACGGTGGTCCCTTTAGTTCAGGAACAAAGGGCAGACTGCTCTTTCTCAACTTTCTTTTATTTTAATTTCTTTTCTTCAGGGAGGAGTTGTAATGTTTTGCTGTCAGAATGAAGAGCAGGATCCCTGTCATCCTTCTGGCCTGTGGCTCCTTTAACCCCACCACCAACATGCACATGCGTTTATTTGAGCTGGCCAGAGACCACCTGCACCAAACAGGTCAGTGAGGGGCTGTGAGCATCACACACACAAAGGGGTGTGCTGGGAAAAGCAAGAAAGAGTTCTAATATTCACTTAGATAAGCTCTTACTTTACAGCTGTGTTAATTTTAGTATTCTTTACTGATATTAATGTAAAGCTTTTGTGGTATATTCAATACAGGAAGTCTGGCATTACTGCAGTGTATGAGCAAGTATAATGAGTGTTCATGCAAAGAGAATAAAAGTTGTATCAGCAGTTTTAGGATCCTATTCATGGCACTGGCTGAACCTTGTGAAATAATATGGTTAATAATTTTGAAACTTAGGAAAATCATTTATGTTCCAATTTCATGCTTTTATGATGCAATGTGTTTTAATATGAAGAAGAGTTCCAGGTAGCAGTTTTGACAGCTGGGGGAAACTGGAGAAAAGATGAAACGTTAATTATTCATTATCTGTCTTCACTAAGAGGCACTTTATCTATCCTAGAAAAAGATGAGAAAAGTGAGATGTCATGAGGCTAAAATGTTTTGGCAACAAAAGAGCAAGGTGGGTAACATCAGGAATTTAAGAAAGAATTAGAAATGCTACTGGAAATCCTGGAACTCTAAGCTTGATCAGTTCCTTAGTTGTTCAGGGATTTATTTTTTATTTTCTTCATCTGGCAGCTAAAACATGCGCTTATGTTTCTGGAAGTGGTTGGGAGGGAATCACTGTTTATTGGAATCTGACAGAGAAGTTCCTAGGGAGGTAGTTCAGTAGGAACCTGAATAGCAAATAATAGTAAAAGGAATTTGACTGTCAAATTGAGCAGGGGCAAAGAACCTGGTAACCCTCTGATACCATTGTGCTACATACTCAGAATATACAGTGAGAATAGTTTGACTGTCATGAGGAGGAATTACAGAGCTGGCTCTGAGGGCAGCCTCTACAAGTTTCCGTTGTCCTATAACTAAAATTATTTTGTTGCTCCTGCAGGACTGGAAATAAAGGGTTGAAAAGAGATTTTAATTTACTTTTCTCATTGTAGTTTTATAACTGATTCTGCTCCCTGGGTAAGCAAAGAGTAGAAAGGTAATATGAGACCAACTGGTAATTCTGTTTAAGTCATAAATTACAGTCCAGTAACATTTCTTTGCCTTGAAAGAAGGACTGAACTGGGAAATGAATTATTATTCTGTCTGAATCAATTTGATGTCTGGCCTGCTCCAGGGTCAGTATAGAAAGACTCCACCCCTTATTCAGGGCAGTTTGCTTAAAGTCTAGTAAAAATGATATTAATAATGAAATTTTGGGAAGTTGAAATGCAAATTGTGCATTATATTACACCTAATGTCAATGCCTAGTTCTGGGTAGGGTGTGATTTGCCTTTCAGCTTCTTATTTTAGTTTGTGAAGCCTTACAAGTGCAAGCGCTTTATGCATTAAAGAATCCTTCTTTGGTGTCTGGGTTGTCTATAGCGTTGTCTTTGCACTTTCTGAATGCTTAACCCAGGATGGCTGCAAAGCAAGAACCCTCAGTGTGTTTGCAGAAGCTTTACCCATGCCAAGCAGAGGCGGCTTTATCTGAAGTAACTCTAAGTGCAGGTATATGTGTTTGTATGGGTGGATACACAAATCCCATATATGGCCCTTCCTGCGACAGGGAAGATAGTTTCTCAAGCAGAAGGGGTTGGCAACATGCTATAAAAATGACTGATTCTGGATGCCTGTTTTATAGCAGAACCATTCCTACCCAGGATTAATTGGTCATTCTCTCATGATTTTAGCCCTGTTTCTACTTCTGAGGTTACGTAGGGAAAGAGGGGAGCAATTGGAGCTTATTTGCTGAGAAGAAGCAGTAGCTGCAGCCTGGGAGCTGATGGAGGGGCTGGATAACAGTGGTTATACAAGACTTGTCTGACTTGAGGTAGCAGTCAGTGATTCCCTTCTCAGAACAGTGCATTTTGGAGCTGACATCCACCCTGGATGCCTGAAATGAGCGAGGAATTAATTAGTGTGAGGGGCATGTTTCCTAGGCTTGAGAATGGCTTCATTCTGCTGCTACTTCACTAGTGATGCTCCATCACAAATCAGGCTGAAATGATGAGTTGAGCAATAGCTTGGCTGGAGTTCACTCCAGTCACCAACCCTGGAAGTGTTCCAAAGATGTGTGGATATGGCACCTGGGGACATGTTTTAGCGCTGGGTTACTGGTTGGACTCAGTGATCTTACAGAGCTTTACCAACCTTAACAATTCTAGGATTCTGTGACTTCAGAGTCAGGTTTCACTGTCGTGAATGTCATGACTATCCCTGATGTGCATCCTGACTGACATCTCCAGTAATTCTGTCTGCCAGCTTTTTGTACATCACTTCAGTTTCAAATGCTGCCTAATCTTATTTTTCATACATCCCTATTTTAAGTAAGACATTTTATTGGGTTTCTACTACTTTAAGTGCAGTTTCATGGTCATATCAAGTAATTAATCCTTTTTCTGTTAATATCAGCCAATAAATCTTGTCATGCTGCCTTTTAAATACAACACACATAGCTGTGTGTGCCTGAATGACTCAAATCATTCTCTTTATCTGGATTTTCTGTCTACTCATGTGAATTTGGCACTTTACACATCCTCACACATAGCTAAAATTTTCTGAGATTCAATCCTTGTTTTAAAAATTTTTTGAAGTTTTTTGAACCTTGTGGTGACTGTGGCAGATGCCTTTACAGTTTGTTAATACCTCTCAGGTGCTTTTACTTCCCTCTGACTGTATTCCTCATTTGACCATAAAGACCAAAGAAATAGTACTAGAATCAATCTATCTTAGATATTTTTAATCTTGTTTCCCAAGTGCTTCCAGAAGATATTTACATCACCAAGTTTCCAGGTAAGACCAAAAAGGATAGAGGGCAAAGGAGGAGGGTGTGAAAGACATGTTTCTATCTGTGGCAAGACAAATGCAAGGGGAAGGTGAAGGATAATGAGTTATTATCTTATGAAAACTGGGGGAAAATGTGACACTGTTAATGGGTTGTGTCAAATGCAGTTCTGGTCAGCAGAGCTGAGAAGGAATAATTATGCATAATACTTATTTAGCCGCATGTTGGGAAAGGAATGAAATCAAGCAGCACTCAGGCACTAGGTCTAGGTTGCACTAGGTTGCTGCTGCTCTGGACATGGTGGAAGGAAGAGCACTGAGGTTATTCCTGTTCGCTGGGTAGGGTAACACCAGAAAGCTGCAGAGCTTCTGTTGGGTATTTTCCTGTGACACTGAGAGGAAAATGAGTAGTGGGGGAGAGTTAAATGTATGGAGGTGTTTAATTTATTTGGTTTTCTGTAGTGGTTACTTATTTCTATTATTTACCTCTGGTATAATTTCTCCCAGTGAATTCCAGACTTACTACCAGAAGAAATTAATCTTTAGAAGCCCCACCAAAATACACAAACAACTGTGTATGAAATTGGCATTTGATAAATTTGCCTTAGTATTAGTAAGCTAATTAAGCATTACAATTTGTGTTAGTGTTTGTGACAATTTTCAGTGACACCTTTATAACAGAAAACTAAATACCTATTTTCCATAATAATCTACTTTAACATGTTTGAGGGACAGTCTTTGTTTCACTACTTTCATTATATTCAGTTTCCTAAACATAACCAGTTCTCCTAAACAGTCCTTAGAGAATATAAGTTCATAGCAAGAGGAACTTCTTTCCTGCTTTTGGTAGGTATATTTTGAAAAGCAAAGCCACTTAAGGGCCTGGAGGATTTTTCAACATATTTAGAACAAACAATAATAACAAACTTCATGATGAAAACAAATAGAATTCCAGAGAAATAGAATTTGAAGATCATTCTGGACCAAGGAAGGTTTGAAGTAATCTGTAATAATTTATGGGGGAGAGTAGAGAGTTGCAGTGGACATTCAGAAAAGCCCAAGGAGACAGAATTTAATGATTTCCTCTTCGCATGCCTGCCAAAATTGGGGGATATATTTAAATAGATGAACTTTTAAATTACTGAATAGGAAACAAGTTATTTAGAGCCAGTAATAAAATTATTTCCTATATTTTGACAGCTAAAGCTTGTATTTTTATGTGGAAGGCTCTCATGTGCATCCTGTGTGCATAGTGCTGGGTTACTCAGTTGTGAATCTTCTCAAACCATTTCTGTGTTTGACTGTCTGAAGGTGTTACCAACCTTGATTTTTCTCTTCCAGTTGGTTTCTTTTCTGCTTTGGAGCAAGCTGATACAGCATCAGAAGCTCTTATGTCATCCCATTTATGCAGCTCTAGGCCGGACTAGAGACTGAAATCTTTTCATCTCACAAGGATATGGCAGACCCATATCATTCTTGGCTAGCATGATCTCATAGAAATATGATTTTTCATTTGATATATTCAGTTGAGATATAAGGGAACAACTTACATCTGTAGAAACTTAAAGAAACTAAAATGTGGAAACTAAAGTCATAGCATAGGAGAAACCTTTCAATAAGGTTAACGTAGTAGTGAATTCAAGCTGCAGTTTCCTTCCCTTTAAACAAGAAATTAATTCAAACTGTAATTTCTTTCCCTTTAAATGACAATTTGTTATAGCACTGTATAATACCAGAGTATGAGAGAATAATTGTTGTTCATAAATCAAGTGAAATTATTTCCAGTTTCAGATCAAGAGATGGACTTAATTATATACACATCTTTGCATGTTTCTGGAAAATTTTATCTTGCTCATTTTGCCTGTAATGGGAATATTTTAAAATAGAGGATGGTTTGAACTGCCATCTTAAGAGGATGTAAATCTCATTGACTCTTAATGCTGGTTTTTTTAAGTCTGATTCTATGAAGTTCTTTTGAAAATTTTATTACTTTAAAATAAATGTGACATTACTAGACTGTCATGTTAGAATATTAAATTGTCATGTGCCAGTATCAGAAATATCAGGAATATTATTTTCCTTACAAAGCAATAAAGGTAGCATGCTGAATTGAAGTTTCTTTGTTAAAATAATTGAATTAGAAAAAAGGAAGAGGATGTTTTTACTTTTCAGTATCATATTTATCATAGTTATTTAATTGCATATGTTACATTAGAAATAATTTTGTTCATTTCTGTTCAGTTGAAACACTCTTTCTCTCCTCTCAATTTCTTGAGCGTTGCAGCTTATTGTGGTGCTTAATTTTTGTTTCCTGATTTGAGGCCAGAACTGCAAAATCTAACAAGAGTCTGTTGTGTTAATGATTACATTATGTTACAGGGGTAGAAAACTAGGGGCATATTTTCAAATGTATTTAACATGATCAGCCAGATAGAAAGGCATTTAGTGGCTGCTAGGCTGATGTTTGGAGCACAGTGCTCTAAGTCTCATTTTAGACTCCATTAGCCCCATCACTGTGCTTGAATCTTCTGATTTGTCTGAATCACATTAATCATAGCTGCATTACACACAGTAATATGTTGTAATTCTTGCTTTAACACAAAGAAGAGGCACAGTGATTCTGATAAATAACAATGATCAGATCTTTAAGAACAAAGTAGTGGTCAATTAAGTCAGTCTTTGCTCTGGCTGTATCAAAGCTTGTACTAACTGGACTATGAAACTTATATCTAACAATTTTGATAGTTTGCAACATAAATTATGAGTATGGCTACCTGGTTTAAAATTGTCTGTTTACCCAGCTTTCCTTTTTGGGTCATGTGTTAGCATAAACATGATAGTAATTGTGAGCAGTTCACAGGGGAAGAAAACGTTTGCATTTTAATTTTGTAATTGCTGGGAATGGATTAAAAACAATACCAAATCAAGTTGTTCGTAGCATCAACTTTGAAGTTCACCATGGAAGTTATCCTTTGAAGAGATTGGGCTAGGTGAGCTCCCAAGGCCCTGTCCACCCTAAATTTTCAAGATTCTGTGAAGAGGACGTAATTTTCTTTTTTTTCTTTTCTTTTTTTCTCAAAGGAAGATACCGGGTGATTGAAGGCATAATGTCTCCTGTCAATGATAACTATGGGAAGAAAGGCTTGGTTTCAGCAAGGCACCGGGTAGCGATGGCTAAACTGGCACTAGAGACATCTGACTGGATCCGGGTGGATCCCTGGGAGAGTGAGCAGGAGACATGGACAGAGACAGTAAAAGTATTAAGGTGATTACGTTATCTTTTTCCTGTCCTTATGAAATTACTGACTGCCAGAAATCTGCCAGGCTGCCATGTCAATACACAGAACTTGCTCCTCTAAAACATGCAAACAAGTCAGGATTCCCCACCAGGAATCTTTAATTTGCTTTCCTCAGACCTATGTAATAACCACAGTACTGCACAAGTGTCCTTCAAGTAGTTGGATGCATGTGGAAAGCCTCTGAAAAATTATGGCCACTGCTGGGTTCTGCAGGAAAAGTTCTTGGCTGTCATGTTACCTTTCTTGGGTTTAAGTCTCTAAGAAGGTAATAGAGAGATTGTAATCAGAAAGTAAGAGAGTTTATAAATTACTTTGTTCTTCAAGAGTATCTCTGTTCCAGATTAGCTATGTTAGCACTATTATGCCTCCAGGTTTATCTGTTCACACATCCTTGTATAGTTTTTTTATTAACTCTAATGGTAAGGTAAACCCAGGCCCATAACTGCTGATGTTTTCTTCTAAGTCTCAGTTTGCTGTGGTTCTGTGCTGGGAGGAGAAATTAAACAAGTTGTCCAAAACCTGATGCAAGGACCTTGAAACCTGTCTTTTCCATATGGTAATAAATGCATTATGGAGCATAATAATTTATTATGGAGGGTATGAAAACACAAACTTCTTGTGCTAACTGCTCTTCGGAAAAGGTGCTACAGAAGGTAACAGATACCATTAAACTGAAAGACTTAATGGAAGTCTACAGACAATGTGCTGTAAGAGCTATCACTGATTCTTCATTTTTCTAGCTTACTTTCTAAGTGGAAACAGGTGTTCAGGGCTCTAAATTGTGCCTTCCAACAGCTGCCCCAAAAGCTCTTGTGGCTCTGTGTGAAAGCAGTTAAAAGCCTGACCTGTTACTTTACAAAAGCATCCATAAGAATTCACTACAGACTTACAAGACAACTGGTGGAGCCTTTTAGATCTGCTTTTATTTGCTTCGCTGAGGGAACACAGACATCCACTTGCTCCTTTTGCCCCTTCCCTCTAGGCAGCAGAACAGGATCAGGCTGGGAGGTTTTCTGTCTTTGCAGAAAACTGTTCTTTCTCTAGCCATAACTGTATGTCCCAGTGTGAGAAGTCACCAAGTACTGTCCTACAGTATTGCCTGGGTATGGGGCTTTTGTCCTAAACTTCAATTCAGTCAAACTGCTTTCCTCCAGAGAAGCAGTCCCAAATGTTAGAGATCAGGTGATCCTACTTGGATCTTGCACAGCTCCAACTGAAGTGAGTACTGCTTGTAAGATGGGGTTTGTAAGATATAAATCCACTTCAGAGTTCTTTAGGACAAGAGGTCCAGTAAATCAAACCTGTATGTGTAATTTTCTGCTCATGCAAAGTAGTATGAATGTGGTATGAACAGCTAAACTTCCCATTTGCCTAGAAAGTGAACCTCTAGTTTTATTAGTAAATTCACAAAATGTTAAAATGGCTGCTTGTTAAGGAGAGAAATGAGCTTAAATCTTTTTTTTCCACAAATGTTGGCCTGTATTAATGAGCTGAACCAGTGCCATAATCTAATGCTGAGCCTTATCCCTTGAATGGGGAAGCAGGATTCTGATGAAATGTAGGTGTTTGTGCTCTGTGTTGTATTTTAAGTGTCACAGGTGAAAAAATAAGAGCAAAAAGAGCTGGCTTTAGGGGATCCTTACTAAGTATAAACAGGCAATGATTTATCGTAGAGTTGTTCTTCACATGCTTTCAAAGTTAATCTATAGGTTCTTCCCTCCTCAAAAAACTAAGGACTAACTGCTGCCTTCATTATAAGCTCCCTCAGGTAGGAAACTTCAGTACCTATAGAAAGAGATTTTCCTATTGCATGGCAGAGGTAGAAATCATTATTGTACCTAAATGTCTCTTCTTATCAGTATTTTGAGTTGTACACTTAACTGCACTAGAACGTTTTGTCCTGAAACACATGAATGGCCTTTTCCTACAGTACTTGTTTTAACTGAGTGCGATAAAAATGTCACATTTCATCAAAATCTCTGGATTTTGCAGAGGATCCCAAGCAGCTGTGACATAAAAGAATCTTAAGAAGCAAAGCTCATATCCCGCTTATGGCAGTGCTATTAAATGAGTATGGAAATCTTGGAGACTATCCCCAGGCTTTTTTTAGAGAGGAGGCAACGTAATAGAGCTGTTATTCACTTACCTGCTTTTGTGAGTATTCTTCCTAGACAAGGAAACAGTATTGTCAATAAGCAAGACTGCATTCATTGCTCTTGTGGATTTGATTGGCATGCAGCTATACTACAGAGCAGTTAAAAATTGGCAAAGATCTGCATTACCCAGCTTTTGTTGAGTTGTGCTTGTGCTTGAGTTCTATAGTTACTCAAAGCTTCATACACCATGCAGAAAACACTTAAGCTGGCAGATGGGTTTGTCCTTTTTGGTGTCTCTAAAGTCATGTAACCCCCTCCCCCCCTCCCCCCCCCTCCAGCCCTTGAACTGCTGAGCAGACCTGGGGCAGCTCAGTTTTTGCAGTGTTTGTAATGTTAGTCCTGCAGTGAGCTCTTTGCCAAGCGTTCTTATTTTTGACTCATGGCCCAAGAATGTCAGACCACGACACACAGTCAGTGTACTTGACTATACATAGCAGCAGCCTGTTTACAGCAAGACAGGATTAAAATTAGAAGTGTGGGAAGGCGCAGACCAAACTATTGGTACCTGCTCTCTACTGCCACATGTCCCTCACCTCTTGGCTGGGCAGTTTCTTTGGCCAATGGCTGAGCAGCAGAAATCACTGGAGGTTGCTTTGCAGCCTGTCTGGGTGTAGTTTCTTTACACATGTGCAACTTAATCCTGTAGCTAAAGTATTTGCATGATTTGAAGAGTGTACTTTTAAATCCCTAACCTGTAAATTCCTTCTGTACAGCAGACATTCAAAAGGTCAGCTAGGGCTTTGTACGTGCACTGAATTAAGACTGTTCCTTGGAACTCAGAATCTTTGCATTGCTGCAGTTGTATAAGAGCTGATGGTCACTGTAGCTCCATATGTGTTACACAGAAATTGGACACAGACTTGATTCTGTGTCTGCTTGTCCTGTCAAACCAGGAGCTTGTTTCCTGAAACAATTTTGGCTTGTGCAGATATGAACAATGCTTAAGCCTGGCTCGGGATGGTGCAAAGCAGGGACTATTCTAAACAAGCAAGGCTGTGCTGATTTGGAAGGAAAAGGTGACTGCCATGAGGTAGCAATACCAGTATTGCAGGGGGGCACCAGGGATCAGGAGCGGTGAAAAAATAAAGTAGCAGAAACCTGAAAAACTGAAAAAGGGATCCTTGCCTGCCTTCCTGGATCTGAATTCAGTAAAAATACAAACACAGAAGATGTGAAAAATCTTAGGAGAATTTTTAGTTTCTCGGAATTGTGATTCTTTTAATTAAAATGAATGGGAAAACAGCAGGGTAAAAACTCGGGGAACATATTTTTATGGAGAAGAGGAGAAGAGAGGACAAGAATGGCTTCTACTCAAAACAGAGCACACGTTATAAAAACACTATCATGAGGGGTTGTATTTAGTCAAGAAATCACAGCTAGTGATTGAAGTGAGATTTTAGTCCTGTTTTAGGCAAAAAACCTCCACTATGCTTTAAATGTAGTAGCTGCCAAAATTGCTGTAGAATTTCAAAACGGATTTTCAAACCAGGATGCCATTAAGGAGATTGCTTGTGAATTCCACAAAATGTAACTACATTGATACTAATCTCATGACAGAACAAATGTGCCAAATTCTTAACAAATGGTATTCAAATCCAACGTGCATAAAAGTAGACCCTGTTCTTGAATGGGAAAGTGCCAGGTAATCGCTTTGTTGCATCTCTGAGATGATTACCTCACACAGAAGCCTTTATTTTAAATGCAGGCACCATTATAATGAATCGCTCAGAGTGTTCCAGTCCAAGGAGTTCATGAGAAACAAACATCCCACAGAAAGGTCTACAGGAGAGTCCCTTTCTTGCCAGCAATCAGGTTGGTTCATGACTGTAAACATGATGCTGTGTTTAGCATTAAAAACAGTACAGCTTTACCAGATCAGCAGTGAAAAAATTGAACATAGTAGCTGGTGAGTTTTGAGGGTTGAAGCTGCCTGCCAAAACCAAGCCATGCCAAATGCCAACATAACTGCTGGGGCAGTTGTTTTGTAGTAACTCCCACACAGATAGGAGACCTTGGAGTTGTATGAATTCTTGGTTTTATAAGCATCTCTTTAGCTATGTCAGAGGTTTATGTTGTGGTCCTGCTTGTTCTGCAAAGCATGAAATATATGAATAAAAAATATGAAAAATACAGGGAGTACTTAGAATTCTACTTCTAGTATTAGACAGTGGACAAAGTGTATGGATACTGCAGCTGTGATGCTGACATGTTGATGTTTGCTGCCTTTCTGGCCAGAAAAGCTCCTGTTGGCAGTAGAAGCATGGCAGGCTCTGGAAACCATGTCAGTTTTCAGTTTCCTATCTAATCATATTCCCTAGTCCTATGACTGGCTAGGATGCTGCTGGATTTTTCATACGCTGCCTTTTTTCTCTAGTAGTATAGCATCTCTTGGACATGAATAATACATTTCAGTTGTTCCTGGTTGTTGATGAGTTGTACCTTTACCGTTGGTAGAGGAAGGAAGTTATGCTTTTCATGCATCATCACTGGAACATTTCTTACTTTCTGAATGTCTCCTTTAAGATGTTTGTGGAAGACTTTCAGATGTGCTAACCATCAAATAAGTGTAAAGGGAAGGCAATACCTCCATCCTTCCCCTTCATTTCACAGGAATACAAGGCTGTGAAAATACCTGGTCAATGTTTGTGCAATGCTCAGATGGAAAAATGGTGAGTGCTACAGAAGAAGTTTGAGGAAAGAGTTCTGCGCTGGGGCTTAGGCAGTGAACAGCAAATAAGAAATAGAGAAAATAAAGAACAGCAGGGCAGGATGGGGTGGAGTAGCCAGGTTCAACCAAGTCTAATCTTTGTGCTAAAGTATTTCTCTTTATTTGCTTCTTCCCCCTTTTGGATTGCTTGAGTGGAGTAAAAATTCTCCTTTAACTGTGTAGAGATAATATTCAATATGCCTTGAGTGATGAAGTAGGTGATAAAGTAAGTAATTGTGACCAGACACATAAAAACCTAAACTGAATTTTTCTTGAAACCTTCTGCAAAAAAGCCTAGAGTAAAGGTAGATGATTTTAAAAATAAATTTAAAAAAAAATTTAAAACTGACAAGTTCAAACCAATTTTAAGTATAAACTTCCTAGGAGACTGGAAAAGGATAAGACATCTCTTATTTCCTTTTGTCTTTCCAGTTCTACCAGAATTAAAGCTGCTCTGTGGGGCTGATTTTCTGCAGACATTTAAGATACCCAATCTTTGGAAGGAAGAAGACATCAAAGAAATAGTGGAAAAGTTCGGTTTGGTGTGTATTAGCCGGGCTGGCTCTGATCCATCTCAGTATATCCAGGAATCAGACCTTTTAACGAAATTTCAGCACAATATTTTTCTAGTGAAAGAGTGGATTCAGAATGAAATCAGTGCAACACAGATACGCTCTGCCTTGTGCAGAGGACAGAGCGTGAAATATCTCATACCAGACTCTGTTATTGCCTACATTGCACACCACAATATCTACACAGAAGAGAGCGAGCGCAAGAATGAAGGGGACTTCCTTCAGCCTCTCAAGCTGCATAACACAACAATAAATCCTCTGAGTGACTGATTTCTGCAGTGTGTGCCAAGTCAGACCAGGAGTTTTTTCATGTAAATTTCTTGAGAAAGTTGTTTCTTCTTAATAATGAAGGGAAAGTCCAAAATTTCTTGAAATCATGTGGTGTTTTAAATCCATGAATGTGTGTGGTAGTGCTCAAGAAAATTGGGATGCTCAGCTGCATAGCTTAAAATATACAAAGAAAAGCTTCCTTGTGAAAATAAAAGAAAGGAGATCTTTACAATAAATATTCTTAAGACTTCAATATTTTCAATAAGTCAATAAATATGACTTAAGGGTCAAACACAGCACTTTCCTAACTTGTAATTCTGTAATCCTTACTGTTCTAAAACAGCAAAATACAATGAATCATAACTTGAGAGAGAGAGCAATATGTTTAAATATACATTGCTTCTAAAATTTGACATTATAAGATCCTGAATAACTTTTTTGATTTTTGGCAATTTGGACAAGAGCTGGAAATAAATCTTCTTTCATGCAAGTACTTAAAAATGCACGTGCTACTTATACTGCTTCTAAGCCTCTGGGTTTTCAAAGGACAGACAGTCCTCATCCCCACATTTAAAGTAGGTTTCTTTTCTTCTCTGATCCAGAGTCTTCTATAAGAGCAAGCAACTGCCAAAGCCCCAGAGTAGATAATATATCCAACAGGGACTTCAGCTTTACCATATGAAAACATCTGAGACGCTCAGTATTTGAGCTCTAATGTTAGCAAGAAAAATCCGTGCTCTTCTATGCTGGTTGCCTGTTGTGCTGGTTCAGTGTATTTCATTTCTGACAGAAGTCACTTTCAAAGAATATGAAGTTCTACCTCTGTGTTTCAAAGTTTCTTAACTGATAGCATTCATTCAGTAGTGATGTAGCATTTATCACTGTACAGAGCTAACCAGTGCTTCTTAATACAAGTGTCCATCTAACTGGTCCTTTTGAGCCCCCAGTTGGTCAAGCAGCTTCCGTGATGGTTCTCTAGAATTAAGGAGCTTGTGGAACAAGTGAAAGGAGTACCATACACAGGTGGCTTTCACTGAATGAGTCTCTATGATTGTTTTCTTGAAAGAAAGCATAAAGTTGCTGAAACATATTCAAGAAAGAATTTGCCTCAAAAAACACATAAGCACTTGTATAGCTTTGGCTAATATCCTAAACTAAAGCTATCTGAAAGGGGGTTTTTTTGAGTGGCATGAAAAATGAAGAGTAGTATGATTAAAATGGATTTCCCTTACACAAGCGATATGAAAGGTGAATATTTCATTCATTTTAAACGAAGTCATCCTGTTGTCATTAGAAATCTCAGAGGTTCAGCCTAGTGGAAGGATTTAAAGGCAGCACTTCAACAATAATCAGATTAGAAGGACTTGCATAGCTCCATGGTCTAAAAAATGAGATAAAAGAAACCAGAGTTCAAACTTGCCGCAAAGAAAGGCAGTGAGTTGTGTGGTGCAGAATCAACCCACAGCTCTGAGCCTTTGGTTTTGACAATCACCTGAATTAGGGATGCCTGCAGACTTCAATGGCTACTGGAAAATGATCAGCAATGACAATTTTGAGGAGTATCTGAAAGCACTGGGTAAGGTTCCCTTCATACTTCTTGAATAAATAATCAATAAATGCCACCTCTCTTATTCTTTACATGAATCTATTTTTTCTTGTACAGTTATAAGTCATTTTTGTGAGAAATATTTTTTCAGAAATGCACTTTAAGAATTGCCTTAAGCAAAATCGTTTTGCCTTAAGCAGCCTCTACTTTTTACCATCTTGAAGCTTACATTAATAGGTATTAAACTACATAGCTTGAAGAGGTAAGTGGCAGATTCCAAACATTAAAAAACTCCTAGAATTTGAAAAGCAGTAAAATAAAGTTTTTATATTTATTAAAGATTCAATACAGTACTTTATGCAATTCTGTGTGTTTGTATTTGATGTTGTGTTAGTATTTCTATTGGAATAGTGAAGTCTTTATTAACTGTCAAATACAAATGGCATTTTTTAAAGATTCCACATAATCAGAAAATTGAAGCATTAAGTTACTAAAGTTATAAGAATTCAGTTACAGACTTTTTCCGGATGAGAAGGCTGGTTTGAAAAATTTGGACATCTATTTATCTTTGTTCATTTTAGTTCTCCCTAGAAGCGACAAGCTTCTTTTTGTGGAAGACTTTTTTGGATAAAAATAATTTTTTTTCTTTTTCAGATGTAAATGTTGCTGTAAGAAAAATAGCGAACTTGCTAAAGCCTGACAAAGAAATCCTTCAGAACGGGGATCATGTGATCATTAAAACGCTAAGCACTTTTAGAAACTACATCATGGAATTTGATGTAGGGAAGGAGTTTGAGGAGGATTTATCTGGGGTGGATGATCGCAAGTGCATGGTAAGAAGTAGAACTGTAACAGTGGACAGAAAGGAATATTGATAATATGAGGCCTTCCACAGAACACATCTTTTAACCATCCTTGGTGGCTATTCCTGAAATTATTTCTATACTTCTCAGTTTGCCAAGATGTACCTACAGTGTTGAGCATGCCTTTGTATTAGAGGAATGCTGATTTTAATCAGGAGCACAAAGCGATTTTATCAATCAGTGAATAATAACCTCAGGGAAGCTATGCTCGTTTATACTAGGGTATTTGTTAGTCAAAAGGACATCTAGGGTCACTTCTAGAACCTCTTTAATGAGTAAGGTTTTACAGTAGAGGAAATCCACTGATTGCAAGGTCAGGCACTGCTCCCTTAATAAGAATAGCCAAGTGCTTAAAAATTTCCTGAGTGTATTTATTAGAGCACACACTTAACTACCCCACTGGAACAAATCTTACTGAAATGAATAAGCAAACACTGAGGACTTTGTTTTACAATAGCTCTGTCTTATGAGCTCTTTTTGCTTTTTAACTTAGGAATGATAAATATCAATTTACAGGGGAAAAACTTGAGAATAGCAAGTTCTCAGCTATTACTTTGACAGCATGACACTGCCAGTATTCTACAGTGAGGAAGCTGACAAAGAAAATTATCTCAGGAGGGACTTCAGAGGAGGAATCTCATAAAAGAGAATGAATAGGTTTCCATTCTTAAAAAGATAGTGCTATTTAAAACCAATACTTTTCTCTCACACTAAGATTTGCAAATTTGCTTTTGTTCTGATCATGGCAGGAAAGGGAAAAATTGTGAAGACCAGAGAAAAAGAATGGTTGGCTACTGAGTGCCTCAGAGTCCCTCTGTAGTCCATATTACGGGGGGTGCAAGTTTGATGAGAGTGCAGAATACAAAATTCTCAGAAGGGAGGGGCCTTTGTATTTAGGAAAGTGCCCCAATGGCATAATGTGGTTTTGGCTCCTGGAATGCTGTTAATCAGGATACTGAGGTGCAGATTCACTGAACAGTTACGAGCCCAAGGAAAGATTTAAGACTGAGATGATTGAATTACCATCAAAGACACCAATGCTCAAAACATCTGTTAAAAAGGTTTGGGTGTGCACAGAACTGTCCCTGTCTAAGCATTATCTGTACTTAAATACCACTAAATTCCCATCTAAAGGAGAACTAAACCATCCTCTATGTGGTGGAAAAAAATTTTAACAAGCCAAAATTCTCTAACCTATTTTGCTACATTGAGTGATAAGGGAAAGATTCAAAATGTTAAACCAGAAAGAAGAATCTAGAGAGAGATCATTTTACTCACTACAACAGCTGTTTGATTTGGAGTAGAACCTAGTTCAGCCTACTTTCAAAGGTTACTCAAACATTTATCTATTTGCTGTTCAGTGGAAAATGCTTATTTAGCCTTGGAAGCAGAAGGTATCAGCACCTTCTTGCCTGTTACAAACAAACAAACAAACAAAAAACCCAAACAACTAGGGGTAGTCACTGACTCTGACTGAGTTTTTTTTAGGAAGGACTTAGGGATGTAATTCCACCAAAACACCCCAGAGATCTCCGTGTCTCTTTATGGTCTCCAGCTGTAGCTGGACAGTTCAGGTCTCTGACCACTGGTGCTTTATTTGCCCTGTTGCAGCATATCACAGTTTATAGTTCAATTTTCTTATTAAACATTTCTTTTCTACATGAGACCTCTGTTTTGTCAACGGCAAAATAGTACATCTGAAGTGACTTCAGTCCAAATCTGGTAACCATAATGTCAGGCAAAATAAGCGGCAAAATAACTCCAAAGGTGCAGAAGGAGTCTTGTGAAAGAAGAGTCATGGAGGTTGTAAGAGATACCGGACCACTCCCTGAGTGGTGTTACGAAGAAAACCACCATAAAAGCAAAGGTTGAATATCATTCTTGGTGTTCCATTTGTTCATGTAGAGCTTGTGGAACTGCATGCCATAAATGGCTTAATCATTAATAGTCAACCTGTGTAATGGGAGAGATTGTGAATCAATTATTGTTATTTATATTGTGGACTGAGCAGACCACTGGGCAAGTTTTATCCAAGTAGCTCAATGTATGAGCAGTACAAAGTAACATGGATAAGACAAATTACACATTAAACATTAATCTGTACAGCAGAGCAATCATCAGGAGACCAGCAAAAATAACCGTAGAAGTAATTCATCCTATAAGGATAGATTGTTTTTTCTTTTAATGAAGAATATATCATCTAACTAGAGTTAACATATCTGTAAAAATAATATCAGCACAGTGAACAGGTTAGATCCCGTGTGTAATTCACTGAAATTGTGTTCACCTTTCAGCTGTAAAACATATCCTTGAGTCAGTCAGGGTAGAGTGTAACTACAGTAATTCCAAATCAATACTGTCCGTGAGGAGTAAAGGCTAAAAAAAGTTTTGCTGATACTTATTTTAGAAGTAAGTTGAAGTTTTGACATTAGGAAAAAATTTACCGTGCATGCAAGAGGAAGACCTTATTGAAATAATTAATACAAAGCCATCTCTGAAAGTATCTCTCATTCATCAGGAGATAGTTGTGCTTCCCTTTTTCTCTGTCAGTAATAACCAGTGAAGCTGATGAAACATCTACAATGTGAAATATGTACCAGCACATAAGAACAAGGCACACAAGCCTTCTGTACCTTCACAGTGCAATTTACTTAGTATTTAGTAAAGAAATTATGAAAAAGTTAAGTGAAAAACCTTAAAATGCTGAAACAAAGGCTGAAGATTCACATTGCAAGTCTTTGCATCCAATGAGTCAAAGCAGATTGAGAATTGGATAGCTCAGATGCAAAAATTACTTTCCTAAAATTTTTGTTTTTCTAATCACTTTTCTGCTAAAGTCAGAGAAAACTTTTGCATTATAATTATTCTCTGCTGTTCAGGCATTTGAAAGACTGAATTGCTTTGTCTTACACGCAGAATTAATCTCTTTTGGCAGAGACTAAGGGCAAGCAATCTGTTAAAAAATCAAGAAAGATTTTATGTTCTAAATATAGAACAGCAGAATTTCTTGTATAACTGAGAACCGTTGTGTTATAACTGAGTATTTGTCCAAGCATATGAGAGGTGCTTTGTTAACTTAGAACTTTGTGCTCTCTGATACAGTAATTTTCTTCTTCCATTGAAGCAGGGAGTGAAATGACAAAGGACAAAGACAGGGGATTGGAAAACAGAGAAAACTGCAAGAATTTTAAACTGAAAGTGGGAAATAATACATCTTAACCATTTCATTATCTAAAACTGAATACAAGTGGAATATAACCATGAATAAGTTATCAAGTAGGTGTTTAGGGTTCCTTTTTGGAACTAATAGAACTTCTAGTCATAGTTAAGATTGGCTGGGGTGGGGTAGGATGAAGAGGATTTGGGAGTTGTAGAATTCACATGTCAGATCTATAATACATCTTACCATGTGAAGTGTCAGTTAATGTTTAAAACAGCCACATAAGGACTGTTCACAGACACCTGACTGACCCTTCTGTGACATGTGACATATCTGACTGAAGGTAGGAAGTTGTTTGAAACTGATCATGGCTCTGTTTTAATTAACAAACGTGCTGAATGTGACACTGATTCCTCTCGAGTTTGTATTCAGGAAAAATGCAGTGGAGTTAGTTGTTCTGGATATAATTTGATTTATACCACTTCAAGGTCAGAATAAAGCCCTGTTACAAAATCACATTCATTAAGCTTATTTAACTATTTAGGCAGGTTCCTCTGTTACACAAATGGAATTCACAGCTGTTAATCTAGTTCAGAGCAGGTTTTGGAATTAAGGCTTTGCTGCCAGAAAAACAACAACCAACAAACAACATTCCAGTACATGGAATTGCAGGAGGGATCTCCCACAGGGTGAGAAGATTCAAAATAAATTGTGGCTGTCTAGCAAGATGCAAGATCAGCAATATGTCTTCACCTGATCCCTCTGATTTAGCTGTTTTATTTCTTTACCCTTCCAGTGCTGCCCTTTTGGGCTTGTAAGTGTTTTCTCATGTACTTTGGTGGAACAAGCATTATTCTAGAATCACTGTTGCTGGGGCTTGTCTTCTCTCAGATTTAGTGCCTCCTGTCTCTGTAGTACTGTAATTTCCCCAGCTCCTCATTGGCATAATTACTGATTTTTTATTTTGGGGAAGAGGGAGGTATAATTTAAAAGAGGTAGACTTCATGATAGTTTTTCTGCTGGTATTTCTCACCTTTTACAAACTGCTCTCAACAGGTGAGGAAGAAAAGTCCTCCAGTCAACCTCTTTGAGGCTCCAGAGAGCAGAAGTCCACTCCTGGGTGTATCTCAGGCTCTCTCAGAATGGACTCTGGTCCATTCTGTGCCTCAGTGAGGAGGAGCAGTTTCCTTTTTCCTGCCTTGTTCCACCCTGCTTGCTCCTTTGGCATTACTGTTACTACCTGTAAGTGATGTGCTCAGCACATTTGCACGGTGATAGCAAATGAGATGATCTGAATCTTTTGCTGTATAATTTAAGATGTCATAAACTTCACATTTTGCAGTGCTGGATTAATGTCTAAACCACAAGACTGATTAGAAGCTTTTGAGCTAGTTATTCACAAAATTTCTGCTAGCATACTAAAGTTCTGCAGAGAAGGTGGGTTTGGATAGGTTTAGTATTTCCGCTTTTTGTGAACTCTAAACAGCTCTGAGAGTTATGAATGCAGAAAGTGCAATCAGAAAGAATTAGCTGAAAAGCTGAGAACCAGACTTAACAAATCCAATTTTGAATGACAAACCATTAGTGTTACATACAATTGCATCTTGCTAAAATTACACAGGGGATAAATCAGTTATACCCATTAATTTAAACAGTAAGTGTCTTAGAATCGATTCCGATCTTTGCACAGAGTGAATAGGATGCGACGGGTTTTACTTTTTTTTCTGGCATGGGATATGCACAAGTTTTCCTATTTTTGTATTATTTGTATACAATTTTATTTCAGTGAGAAAAAAATCCACCATTCCTAAGAAATAAAACAATATGCACTGTCTAAAATATTGTCCTCCTCCTCCCACATATTGTCAGCTGCATAGCCTGGAGCTTTTGCACATTTACTTTCCTGCTCCCTGGAACATACCTCTAGTCTTCACTTTCCTCTGTTGCCCTTATGAGCAAGGATTCAAAATAAGAAATTCGAACATTAAGACCTGATCCTATCTGACAACAGCTTACCTTTCATCTAAAATTTTTCAGTACAATCCTAAGCCTCTTTTCTAGCAATGCTGCCACTGGAGATGCTGACAATGACAGAAGCAAAGAAGACTTTGCCATGACTGAGCTACAGCATGGCTAAATAGGTTCAGCCTTTGTCCAGCACCAGTATCTGGAGATAAAGCCCAGGAATCCTTCCAGGAAATGCTCTGTTGGGTTTGTTGTTTTCTCGGTAGTTTCTCTCTCTGTGGCTGAACTTCCAGATGCAGATGTGATGAGATAAAAGGGGTTTCAGGGTGGAGAGGTGACAAAGCTCGCCAAGGCTGTATTCCCCTGGGAGCAGCCTTCTGCACAGAGGCCATAGGGAGTGATCACGTGGCAGAATTCCCCCCTTGCAGTTATTTGTCTGTGGCATCAAGGTTAGTTTATTCTATCAATACTTCATGTTTTCCCAAAAAAACTGCTTACAGGAGGTTTTTATATCACTTTGATACTAAGTACAGATGAAATGGTTTATCTTGAGAAGCTATTAAATACTTTGTTGGATATATTACCGTGTTTTACCAAAAGTTCTAGGATATTTTCTTTGGTGTTATTTACAAGACACAGCTCGAATTGGATTTTTCTGTTTCATCTGACCTAAAAAAATGACTTTCCATTTTTTAATCCTTCTTAGATCAGAATTACAGTTGTAAAATGGCCTGTCATTCTCCCAAGCAGAGAATTACTGGATTGAGATGGGAGTGTGTCGTGCACTCATAGCTTTGCAGTCATTTGGTGCTCCATATATAGAGGCAACACTCTGAGGGAAGCAGGAGAAAAATAGAACTGGTACTGCTGTGTTTCTCCTACAGATAGGAAATCAATAATGTATTTTTGATGAAAGGTGGTAGGTACAATTCATACTTATAAAGGCAATGTGTCAAAAATCTATGTAGCATTAACAAAAAATGTTCATTAACTACTTTGAAAAAAGTTATTTTCTTCCATTGATCTGTAAAATACATTTTGTACCTTCAATTGCTGAGCGCCTGACCCAAGCAGGCACACAGGAATTGCCAGCAGGGGAATGAGAAACATTGTGCAGAGCCAGCACCAAATATCTTTGCACTTAGACCTTACTGGGAAATGCAAAGTACTCTGACAACATGTTTGATGACTATTTCAGTAAATTACAAAGATCATTATCTCTGGCTGTGGGTCAGTATGATTTGCCACTGGAAGCTGAAATAGTGCCAGATTTCACTACGGTTACTGCTACTAAAGAAAAAGCAGATACGTAGTCAATAATTTGTTTGGGATTTACTTAATATTTCATTTAATAAATCTGCCTCATCTCATAGATGGAAACAGTAATGAGAATACTTTAATTATAATTTCCTCCAGCTTTAATATTCAGGAAGATCCAGGTAGTGCTATGCATATAAATTTAAATCTTCATAACACATAAAGATTAAATCACTAAAAAAAGTATGTGGACGCCCAAGTAATAAGAGAATATCAAAGCACACAAAAAGTGAAAGACTACAGAAACCATACCATAAAACTAAAGAGAATTTGAACTTTTTTTCTGTTCTCAGGCTTCAAATGCTTTTTCATTTCCCAGAGGAGCTCCATTCTCTAGTATTACACCTCAAGAATAAAGTGTACATAATCTGAAAAATGTGCAATATTGGTGGTTGGAATTTTTGAGAAGAGTTAAATTGAGGCAAGACTCCCTGTTTTTTACCTCACTCCGTTACCTTTCCATGCATTCCTTTAGTACTGTTAATAGCACTGTTGACTAATTGCACTCATCACCATTTTCTATTGAAGTTTCCTACAGAATTACATGCACTTGACTTCGGAAGTGTTCACCTTAGGTTTAACTATGATCCGGTGGTAAGTAAGCAAGATACAAACTTGCTTATGGTGAACTAGATTATGTACTATGTAGTGGAAAGGCATAAACAATGTCTTCCATTTATTATGCAAGTAGTACAAGATGCTTGAAAAGACAGTCTTCAGTTTAGAGAAATACTCCATTTTCAACTAGTTGGTTCTGTTACTGGAAACTGCCGCTTTCCAGAGTCTTCTGAGTTTGTCTACCTCTCCTCCTCTTATGGAAGAGGATAAAGAATAGGAGCTGTCTGCCAGGGCCTGCCATGTCCACCAAAGCCTGGCAAAGATTTTCAGTCATTCCGGGTCAGTGGCAGTAGCTCGGCCTCTGTAATAAGGCAGACCTTAGGTAATGCTATTACCAAAATGGGGGCAAACAAGGTCAATTGCAAAGGCATACTTTTCTAAGAAAAGTAGCTTTACATAAAAGGTAAAGTGTTTCTTTATCTTGAGAGTGTGTACCAGGAGAGCAAAATAGGAGGAACCGAAGGGTCATACAGAACTGCCTTAGCAGTCTACAAGTGCTTGGCTCCTGATTATACCGTGGCGATATCCTGATCCAGTCTTCAAAAATAAATACTTGCTCTTAGATACAGCAAGAGAGATTATATGTACAGCATTTGCCCTGCAGTATTTCTGGAGTATTATTTTTATGTTCTAATTCAAATATTTTGGAATGTTGTAAAGCAAGCATTGCTCTGGTTTAGGTGTTGTAGAGGGTGAAATGTTCGCAGCAGCCAGTGCACATTAACAGCCAGAGCAACTTCAACCTCGACTAACACTGTGTGTGGAAGGACGTGTTTCAATCTGACTTGAAAGAGAATTTTGTATCTTGTGTATTAGTTTAATAAAAGAGACATTGAGACATTACAGTTTGACCTAAAGAAAGGATACAGATGCCACTGATTAATCTTACTGTCATAAAGTGGTTGTTCCTGCTAACAAAGAAAATGACATTATGTTCTCTTGCAATACATTCTGCCCTTTATAACCTTCAGAGCAAAATAGCTACATACAGAAATCCGAAATTGTATGGTTTACTCATATCCCCTCAGTATTTATATTTCTCAAAGGGAATGCAGAGGATACCTGAGAATATTGTGTGATAAGACAGCTTGGTTAATGTCTGTGGGTTTAGACTCTTCGTGGTTATCATCAAATTGCAAAAAGCAATATCTAATCTTGACTGGAAAAACAACAAATCCTGAGAAAAAAAGTGTGTTGTTTTCTGAGATGAAACAATTTCAATCACCCTTGGAGGCTAAAAAGTTAACATTTCCTTGTGCTGCTACCAATATTTCTCTATTTCCCCCAAGTGTACTAAGTCAGTGAATATTATCGCGTGTGATAACATTCACAACTGACTTTGAACATTAGTAGGATTAATAAAGTTGGATTCTACTTTATCATGGTATATTGCCTCTGAATTCACATATAAGCCCACAAAATTTAACTATTAAGCTAGACTAAAGATTAAACTATGCTGAGCTAATACTCAGTGGATACAAATAAGTGCAGTTACTAAGCAAAGTTGCACATACAAATGCTTCATTCCACAGTATCCCTCACATCTACAAATCGTCATTCTTTTTCTGTTATATTCATTTTTTAGAATCAGAAATCTGTAGATATGGTACCATATAAATTAGACATTATTCGCTTTGACTACTATTATTTGTTATCTTGTATCTTTTCAGTGGATGTCTGCAGATTCAGATATGGGAAAGGATTTAGGTTATGGTGACCACAGCTTTAACTACAGCTTTACCCAAATGTGTTGTTCCTTCCTGCATTAGCATTTTTTGTATTTAAAGGATATGGTTTCATAAAATGTTATCTACTGCTTGGTTTAAATACATCACTTTACAAAAGAGAACAGAAGAATTTGTGAATGCATTTTCTAAATTAGAGAGATTTTTAGCAAGAACACATGAGTTAGTCTTTCAGAGCCCCCATGTGGTGCAGACAGACTGATGGGATCAATACTATTGCCTTGCCTATCATTATCTATCCTGGCACTCTTTGTAGTGATTCATTTTCCATGCTTGTTTAGTCTAAAGCTTCCCACAGGAGGAGGCTGCTGCCTGCACTCATTCAAAGATAGTGGCTGTCATGGTTATCATTTAAGAATTAATTGTTTGTGACATACACAGATTAAATAAATAGGACTGGATAGTTTTTGAGTGTTGAACTGGTTTTAATTACCAGAAGGAAAAATGTAGGCTGACTTCTTCCCTAGAAACTACACAGGATGGATGCAGTAAATGTCCTTTAATGGCAAATCAGAATTCATCATCTCTCCATATCTGACTACTCATGTAAGCAGTGGCTGAAGACTTTTACAAGGTAGACAGTAATTCTATATTTAGTCCTCAGAGTCCCATCAAACAAGCTGATTTAAAAGCCATGTGCTAATATTGTTACACTATCCTCATGGAGCACAAACTGTCACTGCTCTTCCCTCTTTAAATATTTTACAGAGCACTGCTTCTCTTTATCTTAGGGGGATGTGAAAGGCAAATTTTCAGTAAATGCTAACCAGAGTAACAAGCTGTAGGATGCACTGTCCTACATTTAAGGAGTTTTATGAATCAGGTTTTACTGAACCACTCAGGACAGCACCAATATTCACAAAAGTGCAGTGTTGGTTACTGCACCTGACTCTTGACTTACTCTGCCAGTCCCGGTTCAACTAGTTCCCCAGCCTCAGTTGCAAAAAGCAGGATGCTGGCAAAGTTCCCAACTTGCTGATACTTCCAAACCACTCTGCTTGATGAAGGAAGGCAGATTGAGACATGAGGAAAAACCAGCTCAGTATTCAAAAGCTTTGTTCATCCATAGTGCCAGTAAATGGGAATTTTTTCAGGTAGAGCACCTGGGGAATCACGGTGGAAAAAAACAAACTGGATCTTATGTTTTCAGCTCCTTTTGCAAATACAGTGCTAGGCTGCAGGGCTCTTCTGCTGCTGTATTTTTCAGCAGGGAGAGAGGAGTGTGTTCTTACACAATGATTTTGATGGTATTTTTTCTTGCTTTATCTCATCCCTCCAGTTTTTGGCAGGCAGTTGGGCAGCAACTTTCTGTTCAAGCTCATTTATTTTGTAATTATCCTAAGTGGTACAACACTCTACAATCATTCTTTTTATGAGATACACTAATCATTAGAGATAAGTTTTGCTTCACAGAAACTAATCCCAATATCAGAGAATATTACAGTAATACCAAACATGTCTGTTTTGTTAGACTACCGTGTCTTGGGATGGAGATAAGCTGCTTTGTGTACAGAATGGAGAGAAAGAAGGCCGTGGTTGGACCCAGTGGATTGAAGGAGATGAAATGCACCTGGTAAGATCATGTAAGAGGTTTTGAATGCCACTCTATTAAAACGGTTAGATAAAACACAGCAGGGAATGTGCTATGTTATTTTGGCTTACTTTGACATAATTATGTATTGGTGCAGCATTTGACTTGTTTCTAAAGCAACAATTTCATTTGGAGCCATTATGTTTTTATGTCCCTTACAAAGCCTGACAGTTTCAAATGTTCTTTCTGTGTTCAGTGTCTGTCCAGACACACCAGGCTGAAACGTTCACACAAGGAAGACATTTAACAGAATGTCCCTCACACAGTCTGTAAAATACTCAGTATGTGAGCTGTGAAACTGAGCACCCAACAATAAAGGAAAAATACACCATTCTTCTTTTAAAATAATTACAGGCCACACTACATTATAGTCTAGAGAACTAAAACAGCAATTAAGTTTTTGAAATTGATGTTTGTTCAGATCATCATTTTTATCTTTCTAAATTAACAGGACCTGAAAGAAGATTCCTATTCTTTTTTCCTATAACTCTTTATAGCATCCTCACTCTCTCATCAGTGTGGGTAAAAGGCAGTCTTCCTGCTGAGATAATAAACTCCAAACTCCATTTCTCTTCACTGTGCAGTACTATTAGCATTTGGCAATCTAAATGGATATCCTCTAAATGTTCAAATCAGTAGCAGAGTTATGAAGTCTTTGCAGAAGTACCTCAAGCCCCTTATTAATAAACATAATTTTGAGAAAGTATTGGAGGTCCCAGAATCCAGTTTAGGAAAGGAATGTATGTGACAGGTCTTACCATCTGGACTTGACGCAGCACAGGTAGGGAGAAAGTTGCTGTGTAAGTGATGAATTTATAGATGAGGCCATGGGCTCACCTAAAGGAGGGGAGGAAGCATTAAAAAGGAGATGCCCAAATTTCCTGTGCATACACTTTCCCTCCATGAAGCATTTTTCAGTATTTCCACACTGCCTCCCAGCTGCACACCAGGCATCAGCCCTTTCAAGTTCTCTGCTGGCAAACCGGTCTCAATTACCCATTACAACACCTGGCCTAGAAGTTCAGCTTCCACCTGGCTGCTCTCAGTCATACACAGCTGTGCATTCCTCTCTGCACATATATAAACAGCAGCACCAGTTGCTCTTGGATTTCTCTGGACTGGCATCCTGGTTTCTGGCCCTTGCTAGCTCCCAGGCATTATCTCTTCCCATCTTCTGTCCCCAACATCAATTCCTTTAGCCCTGGTTTCTGCTATCCTTACTCTGATTCCTGTTCTAGCTACACAACCTGGCCATGGAGCTCCATGCCCAGACCACTTTCTATACTTGTCCCTTTCAGGAGGTTGATTTTAAAAGTCAGAAGCTGAGATTCAGTTGCTCAAATACGTGTGTCTACTGCAAGTTAAGGTAGCTCAGGGTAATCTAACTGCTCTGATGCTGCTTTTCAGAAGGCTGGGAAGAATTCTGGATCATACCTGCCAGCTCATGCGTTCACTCATTGGCACTTGGACAATTTGCCACAACCTGTCTCTCATGTACGCAGAAGTCAGTACAAAAGTAATTCATGCAAAGGAAGTAACCAAGCACTTTAAAGCCCGCTCCTCAATATTTCAATTTTCTCACTTCTTGTATTTCATAAACTTCAGAAGATGTCCTTTTTATTTCTCTAATCCTTGTTAATGCAACTCTCTCGATTAAAAATACAGTGAAGAGTCCCCTTTAATATCTTGTTTTGACCAGCTAAGATTACTAGGTCCTGTACTTTTGAGAGTGCTTTGATACAATGAGCAGTTACCTTTAAAGCATTGATACTTCAATAGCTTTATGATCCTACTGAACTTTACTTAAAGAGCCAAGTGTTAATTTATTCTTGTCACAGTTCTGCAGGGAGTGGGACCACATCCTTTAGTAGTTTATCGCTTCCTATTTTCTTCATTTCATTCTGTGGTCTGTACTCTGTAGTTCTTTTTAGATTTTCTTTTATGTGAGTGACTTATTTGACCATTCCCCATTTCCTTTTGTGTTTTATTGCCCTTTTCTATTGTATTGATTGCTTCTGCTCCATAGTTTTTGTCACTGTCGGCAGATCTCTCAGCCCTTACTGCACACTCCTCCTTCTGGGTTACCTCTCCAGTAGTGAACAAAACAGGTCCTAACTGAAGTCACTGGATCAATCTGTTGTTCCACCAATTCAGCATGAAGCACTTTCTCTTACTGGGGTCTAGCAACATATGTCAATTAAGGTTATTGACCTAGTTTAAGGTTTCTTAAAATCATTTTATCAAAGTCCCCCATAAGAAATGTGCATAACTTCCTCAAAATATTCTGGGAGCTTTATTAAAAGCCTCATCTTGAACTGGAAAGTGCATCTCTTCTAGGTCATACATAATTATTGTCTTTATGTCCCTTACGAGCTTCCACACTATTTTTTCTTGCACCTAAACCAGTTGCCACAGGCACACATCCCAGGCACACACCTGTGTGCACTTCTCAGGTTAAACTTAAGGAGTTTCAGGAACAGAGGTGGGTAAACAGGCAAACAGCAGCAGTCTCACAAATCCGAGCCCAAGATGTAAACACTGCCCCTACTTATGCCCAGCTCACAGCAATCCAAAGATTAGCAAGGGGGTTTTTGAAGAGCTCTTGTGGAACACAAAGGAACAGCATTATGCATCCAGTGTGGTCAGGCTCAGTCACACTTCACTGCTGTGCTGGTTGATAGACCTGGGTCAAATATTCTGTACAGTTACCTGCCTTTTGTAGCCATGATCTCTGTGTTGCCAAAGTGGATCCTGATTTCTGAATTTGTAGGCTTGAGCTACCAGTCATCACCACACAGATTCAGAACTGGTGAGGTAAATCCATCCCCACTTCCTTATGTATCCAAAACAGAGAATTCCCATTTCAAAGACGTAAAGCAGTTGTATACACTGCAAATAGAGAATAGTGCACCAGGAACATATTTGGCCCTTTAAGATCTGAGACCCCAAAATAACTTCCCTTACTCCACCTTTTAGCAGAAGACAAATCCAAACCAGATGGCTTCTTTTAGGATGAAAAGCAGGCTAAAATATAGACAAGCCACCCAATCTCATTTAGTAGAAAATTGTGAACTCAAATTAAGCTGGACTTACACGTGAATCTATAATGTTTGTGTCCTAAATAAAAGTTGTGGGTTTTAATTATTTTTTCTTCCTAGGAAATAAGAGTGTGTGGAGTCACATGTAAGCAGGTCTTTAAGAAGGTACAGTGAGCCTACTGCTGCTACAGGAGAGAAGAACAATAGAATTTACAGACTTGACACCAACTCTCCAAATGCTAGTACTGAACATCATCAGTGACAAGAGCAAACACAGAAATGAAGACCACATTAGAGCTGTATAGTTAGAATAAAATATTTTTAGGAAATAACTTTGAAAAAAAATGACTGCAAATAAAACTATTTTTAGAAATGCCAATTAAACATACTAAACTCTATAAATGTGTGCATACCATAATTCTTGACTATACCAAAAAAGGACTGTTAGGTATAAAACAAGATGCTGGAGTTTTAGACTTTGTAAGCTACTTTTTTACTCTCCATAGACATCACCCTTTCAGAGCCTTAGCAAGGGGCCTCCAGATAGCCTTGTTTTCAGAAGTTGAACTGCAGTTTTAGGGAAGCAAATGAGAGCTGTAGGGTGCAGCTTGCACCTAAATCCTGATTTCACTGAAGCCAGTAAGAATGTTACCATTAGGTCCAGTGGAGTAGCACTGTACTGGAAGCGTTCCATCAAAAATAAAAACCTGATCTCTCGAAATGAGTTAATTTATGGATCAATACTTTGGAAAAACAGTGCTTATAAAACCATGGCTAAGGGGCAATTCTTTTCCAAATGCTTTAGCCAATATCTGCCCATGCATTTTTTTTTTCTAAAAAGCTTTTCTTAGAAACTAAGAGTAAGATCATAGCTAGAAACTGTCTATAATTGTATACACACCACACAGAGGATAAGACCAGCATTGCTTTGTACAGTATCATTTGCAGATGTTTTTATGCTCCATCATAGTCCCATGTTTTCGTGCAGACTGAGCATAGGAAAGCCTTGGCCTGGCAGTTTAAATCAGAACTGTGATTTAAACGTTAGTGAGGGTAACAATTTGCTGACCATACTGCCAGATTTTCAGTCCATCAACATGCTGGATATACAGTGAGCACCACCACATCAAATTCAAAAAGGTTGAATCAGAGCTTCAGCATGTAACACAGAATTCCAAGTGTCTCCTGTACCAGCTGTTATCAGCCATTTTCAGGGACTCGGTCAGTGGGGAAATCACTGTGGCAGAGCCTGCTCTAAAGTGGGAACATCCCTTTTGTTGCTCTGCTGCAACTCCTGTACTTGGCCTTGCTTTGCCTTCCGTGGGGGCTCAGTGCTGACTGAGACACTTTAGACATGTAAATAGGAACAAATGCTGCCACCCTCTACTAACCAGAGACTGTTTTAAAATATGCAGTTATTAATCCTTTTTAGAAAAGCTGGGAGCCTGATCTAACATAGAATAGACTCACAGAATGGTCTGGGTTGGAAGGGACCTTAAAGATCAGGTAAGTCCAACCTCCCTACCATGGGTGGGGACACAGCGTAAAGAAAATGAGGTTCAGAAACAGTCATTGTAAAGTCTAAAGTTAGCACAGCAGGGGTGATAAACTTTCTGAACTATGGTATTTCAATAGTACTATATCTTGTGAGTGTAGCATCAGATGTGCTGTAATGGACATCTAATTCAATTTTCTAAAGTTTTGGGGTTTGCTTTGCTTAAGAAAGTAACAGAATATACTATCCATGAAGGCTTAACTGTCCCCATGTGATAAACAGGTGAGTAATACTCCCTCTCCGTGTACATTCTTGTGTTGCCATTGCAACAGCTGTGGATGATGCTACTCAGAATTACAGATATGGAATGAAATTATTTACTGTCAGTTCCCCTGTATTTTTTTTTTTTCTTGGCAATACTTATGCCTAAGGAAGTCTCTGGGAAATATACTTGAGTCTGATCAACCAGGTACATGCCAAAGCTGCTTTTCTCTCCTGGAAGAGTGTGTTAGCCAGCCAACTGTGTGTCCATAGCTAGATGGATATCCCTGCTGACTGACATACAGACCACCAGTTCATGGGGATTAAGTTTTCTTGTACTTGGAGTGGGACAAGTCAAAACTGGTTACAATTAAATATGACAGAAAGGTTGTAGGAGAGGGAAAGGATCAGAAACCTGTGGATCTTGGGCTAAATTGCTGCTCTGCTTAAGGGAAATTGCAAATACTTGCCTATTTAAAATGCTGTTTATCATCTTACACAAGATTGAGGATAGCCCAGTTGCCAAATTTCAGTGCATCAGTCATTTGTTTTTCTTGAAAGATTATTTGACACAGAACTTTTTTTCTTCAAGTTTCTAATTATTGATTTCATAATAATGGACACCCTCCAGGTATCTTTCTACTCTTCAGTCCCAAGGAGAGTAAGAGAACAAACAAGTAACTGTAATAAAGTGACAGCTCACACCACTGTCCCCAGTTAAACTTGGCATGATTTTTTTTAATGTTCAGCACTGACTGAGACCTTTTTTGAAATGTAATTTTCCTTCAATAGAACTTGGCAGTTCATAACCCTTAATTCACCAGCTGTCTTCTAATTTTTGCCCGCAGCTCTCTCCAGTCTTGTGTAACATTCACAAACTCTTTTTGCAGAAGGTTATAAGTGGATCAATTAACATCTAGCTAAGTAAATCCAATTGTTAAAAGCTATTATTATTGTAATCAAACAGACAGCTTTTCCCCTTTGGGTCATTTGGTACAAGGGCAAATTTAGCACCATACTAATAACTAATGGCTTATCAAGCAGAAGCAATGTAACCTGCTGCTAATTAGAAGAAAAGGCAAGCTCACAATGTACTTCCACAGCTTATGGACGTAAAATACAGAAACTTCAGAAATATTTAACTTTGAATATCTTTGCTTCAAATCATCTCAATTGCTTGTCATTATAATTGTAACCTCTTATCTCTACTGCAGCAACCGTTTCCCTTGGAAAAGGAAATTATGTTCATTCATTGCTTCCATGACGATGCTTTCCAATTAATGTGTGTAAAATCAACCATGCTGTTTCCACGAACCTTTAACAACCTGTTATCATAAAATGTAATTCAAAACTTTCTCCATAAAATAGGTCCTTGCTGAATGTATAGCATTCAACAGTTACTTGACAAACATCTGCCTCCCTGACTATTTCATAACTACTTAGTGACCAAGACCTTCACAGTGAATTCATATCCAGATTTGCTTGCTACTCAGGAATCAAACTTTATATTGATTTTCTTGATCTTCAGCAGAATTTCAGCCATGGTTTGCCAATATCCACTCTGTATTTCTTCAGAACTGCAATACCTTCAGACAATGGACATTTTATATTTTGTTTGGAAAGACCAGTACCTACAGAAGCAGTGTGAATGGAAAGTGTAAACAAAACAGGCTTTTTCCATTGTTGAGAAAACACTCTTTTTGTTTACTTGAACCTGCAACCTACAGGTACATTATAATGTAACTTCTCCCACCAAACAGCCATTCCCTGTTTTGTCCATGCCACTCAGATTTTCTTTACCCCTTCTAGTGTATAATCTTGGCTGCTTTCATATCTTAAAATCTAAGCCACGGAAACCAGAATTGACGTAAGAGTTGGGGTCACAGTCTACATTTATGCAACAGTCCAACTGTGAAGGATGGGAAGGAGTTACTTAGTATGATCTGTGTAATAGTTTTATTGTAAAATAAACAGACCGAAGACAAATTCCTCATAACAAGAAGGTGCATCAGATTCCTAAAGAGTCTCCTATGGGACTGAGCAGTGGAGCGCAGCAGTCTCCCGGCATGGCATGAATGATGTGCTCCCCTGGATACATCCACTTCCATCAATGTCTATCATTTGGTTGGCTCTACTGTATGAAACTTGACAGTAAAAAGCAAGAGTTCACCATTACAACATTAATAAAACATCCTAGTATGTATCATTTTGTATTTTATTCTTTTTTGGACAGCCTCATCTGTAATCACATAACAGATTCACAGCTATTCATCCTTTCTTCCTCTATCAGTAGCACATTTGTCTTGGATTATTACCCGTGTGGTACAGCTATTTCTATTTTAAAAAGGTTTTTTAACCTCAAAGCAAATGTTTATTTAAATAATTTTCTCCTGTCTAGCAAAAGTAGAGCCCCTTCAGTACCATGTATTTTATTACTAGGGCAAGCACTTTCTCTATATTAATAGCTAATAGTAAGAACCCACACTGAACAGTTAAGCAAAATAGCATTTCAGTTCTTCACCAAACCCTTCAATAAGACTGCCTGACAATTGAGTTTCTGCACCATAGAGGCAAAATAAAATTCCCTCTTTCAATGCCAACATTCTTATTAAAGGAAGGGAGGAAAGAAGAATGGGAAACAGTCTGTGGTTATTGACTCTACACTTATTTACATAACAAGAGACCATTTGTCTTGTGGTACACCACTATTCTAATGCTGAGCAAATTAAAAGGTCAATATTGTGACAAGAGCATTCCAAATTTAAAATATTTTATGTAAATGTTCAGCTATTTGACAGTTCAAGATTGGAGCAGAAGCGTGAGCAGTTATTTATGGGTCCATAAGCATTATAGAGTAGCTAACATTTAAAACTTGTTTGTGCATGTGTGGAAATACACAGAACATGATTCTCAGCAGTACACTGCAAAGATAGGCAGTCCTTAAATGCTTTTAGACTCACTTTCAGAGCTTTCTTGTGACTGTTTGACTGGCCTTTCTTTCCCCTCCCCTTCCAGCTGCAGAAGGCAACAGTACAGAAGTGCAGAGTTGAAACACAAGGAATGATGAAGACCTAACATAAAATTATACTGAAATTTGGAGTTACACTTAAACAGAAGAGTTCCTCTCCATCCTGATGTTCCCACCAATTTTTTCTCTAGTGTGAGTCAGTGGATTTACTACAAAAAGGAAGTGCTTATAATGCAATGCAGTCACCATTATAATTTGGTGAGGCTTATAACCACAGCATATGGGGAGAGCTCACTGAAATTTCACATTCCATCAAGTGCAACAAGACTCACAATAGTTCCTTGCTCCCCTTCCCTAATTTGAAATCAGCATGCTTCAAGTTATATTTTCTTACCAAGACACTGATGCTTATCATCCATAACCATTACAATTTCCAACACTTCTCTCCAGCTGGGCATGCTAAGGGCATGCAGAGGAAGTTAACACAATTCAATAGTACTTCTGTGAAATGACTGTGTGATCTTTCACTCATCCTGTCAAGAAACATGTTGCCATTCTTGATGCTGACATTTCCAAGGTTATTTTTGTAGAGGAAAATGAGAGAAAAGTGCCATTTTATCTGTGTTACGGCAACACAGAAAGAACTTACTCAAACACAGTACCAAGCAGCTCCTACAAACACTCAGCTTTGGGTACAACAATGTAGTTCACTGTAACGCAGTCTCTCCATTGTAACACTGATGCCAATGATCATCAGAGACACTAAATTTCTCAGGACAATTCTTAAGGGCAACATGTGGTCTAAAGTAGCATCAGCTGGAAAGCCAGTCATCACTACTCCTTTATTCCAACACATGTTCCATTATTTCAGCTGTAAACACAGATAGACGCCCAGTTCCTCAGTTCTTTGGAACTGGTAATAAATTCTAACTCTGAAAGAATTACTTGAATGTTTTAGACCTATTATACATAAAAAAAACAGCCAGAAGCACAGAACAGACTTTTCCAACACTCTGCAGCAGTAACACATCATCCCATCTTAGCCTGAGATTGGCTTCAACCAATCTGAGACACGGGCTGACTCAGGAGCCAGACAAACACGAACTGCACATGAGATTTCACACTCTGCAAAATGATGCAGAAACAGATGATTCATTCCCTATCAAGCCAAACAGAAAAGAAGTAGAACATCAAAGTTCCCTAGCAAAATAACCTGTGAACAGTCTGGTTCCACCTCCTTAAGGACTAAAAAGCCCCAAACTTCCATTAGAAACTTTCCTTGTCATCTCTTGTGGAAAATTACTCCCAAACACAAATGCAGAATTACTTCAGATAATATTTTTTTGAACATATGTTCAACCTTTTATAATGTATTTTTCTCTCACAGCAAGTCCACCTTGTAGACATTTGAATTATCACATTACACAAAATTCCATTTCTAGTTCCACCTCTCAGCATGGAAGCATCTATTTTTTACTGTCTTTCCAAATTTATTTTGGGAGCCAAAGAAACAAGTAGGTACTTAAAGTGCTGAAGGTCACTCAAAAACCTTACCAAGTACTTAACTTTGAGTTAAAATTAACAGTTAAAAAGTACCTAATTTGCTTGAACATCATTTGGAATTTTTTAGGAGAGCCTTTTTCCCTCTTCAGCCACAAAAATGCTTTGAAAATCTGATTAATGTCACGCAGTACTTCCCACTGCAGCTTATATAACTTCAGGGACATATAGGTACCTTCTCAGTTACATATTCCCCTGAAGTGATTGGTTTTCAGTACCCATTAGACACTAAAAATTTGAAAAGGGAATGCCCAAATCTTAGTGAAGTGAAGGTAAATGTAGGACATATCTCCAGATAAAAAATACTGTTCTTCTTTTAAGTCCCCCTTGCACAACAAAAAGGAAAAAAAGGCCCCACAACAGCAAAATCCTCAATAGCCAAATAAGTACTGCTTTCAATTATAGAGCTGACCAACAGTTCATTACAGTTCGTCTTGAAGCATAAAACCTCAAGACACTGGATCATGTGCCTCAATACAGGATGGCATGGGATGGCACACTGCTTATCAGGCCTGGTAAATCCTCCTCCAAAATATGTTTGTATGAGTTGAGAGAAAAATAAATGCAATAGGCATGCACAGAAAAGAGCACTTTTTGTAAGAGATATTTCTTTGTGAAGTAAAGCTCTTCCTGAACCCACTACAACTTTTTTTGGAGTGCATTTTGTTTTGTTGTGCAACAGACACATTCCACCAGGCAAAAAAAATTGTTGATGAAACAGCTGGGCAGAACAAGAAGATTTTTCCTTTTTTCATATTCCTTCTCTTTATAGTGCAAGTACTCCTTAATTTTAGCAAATTCAGTTTTTTAAAGCTGTCATGGGTCACTTTGGTGCTTATTTGTTCTTTTCACAATGAAAGTACTTGCTGAAATAACACTTTTTAATTTCTTTTTTACCTTTTGACAAGACAGCAAAACTACCTGTAATTTTGCCAAGGATTTCAAAAGTAGGCATTTCCATATTTAAGATTAATTAATTAACTTCCACGTTAAGATTAATGCAAGTATGTTTCCTTGTTATATTTAAATATCTAAATTCAATCTTCTGTCTGCATTGCAAATGTCCTTGAATGGGATTCTGCAAGGTGCTGAGATCTCTACCTTGATATGGGAGCTATTAAAACACAATGCTATCACTGACAGAAAGAAAAAAGTTATGTTGATGTGCTGAGTAGATAAAAGGGATATTATTCAGCAGCTGCTGGATCCGACACTAATGAAAATGTATTAATGGGGGGAAAAGGAACAGTCTTGGGCTGCTTTTGATAAATCTAAACTTTCAAAGCATCTAATTAGAGACTCGGTCTAGTGAGTGTGTGTCTGATAGCCTCTATGGAAAAGGTTATAATAATGATATGATGTCTTCCTTGAAACTTCAGGTACATCTGATTGCCACGCAGTAATAGAACCTTTAGTTGCAAGTGAAGGATATATTGTTGGACAGAGATAGCAAATCAGCCTCGGAAGGCCATAAGCATATTCCAATGAATGGCAGGCATGAGGCAATCTCACAACTGTCTGTTAATAGGGCTCCCAGCCCTTCCAACCATGTTGTACGTTGTCACTGTCACTCTTACAACGTGGTGCTGTTTGAATCCTTAGGACTGCTGCCTGAAGATGTAGCTGTAATAGTCACAAGGAGGAAAAGGAATCATTTTTTCCCCTCATGCTGAATATTGTTCTAACAGACATTTTTTCTACCTTAAAATGTCCACTGGTTTCAATCTCCTGATAGCAGAGCTAATTCGTGCAGCAGTCCTCTCCCCAAAAGGTTCATTTTTCAGTGGGAAAGCAATGGAGCACAATACCCTGGTAACCAAGACTCTTCTTTTCCCTGACAGAGTTGTCTTTTACTAGCAACAAAGGCAATGATAAACATCATTCTAACAGATATATAGCTTACTGCAACAACTTTGGTTTATGTTCAGCAAGTTAGAAAAAAACGCCCAGTTATCTATATTTTTACAAGTAACACATTTCATTTCATCACAGGACTGTTTTCCCACTGTCATGAAGGGAGACTCCTCATAAGGAGTCTAATGGTGCTGAAGAAATATTTCCTAGCTCAAACTCCTTTTTTATGGTTGTTATCGCAGAAGTCAAAGCTGACACTTCACTTGTGCTGTGTTCACACCCCTGGCAGCCTGTGACTATGTTCATAAAAAGGAGACACTTGTATCCATGTCGGGTTTTGCTCTGGTCAAACCTCAGATCATCTGGAAATTTCCATAAAATCACGATAAAGCCAAATAAACTACACTAACTGTAACTTCAAATACAGTCTAAATGGGGCAGGTGGGAAAAATCTCTAGAGACCAGAGTGGATACTTTCATTTTGCACTAAGTAACAAATAGTTTTAGCAAGACAGAGGTAAACATGGCTGTTCTGCCTTATCCATTCAGCTTCCTTAAGTTCCTTTCAGAAATATTCTAGGCAAACTCTTTTCCTTCCTTCCTTCTTTCCTTACCTTATTAAACCCAGTGAGTATATAAAAAAATTCACTTGTGTAGTTCTTCAGTTTCTAGGAAGATTTTAATGTAAATTTCGAAAAGTAACTTTCAATGCTCTGTTGAAAGTAACTCTCCTTATAAACGCATTAATTTTTTTTCACATATAAACTAGAGAAACACATCATCATGAACATTACTCTGAACTTCTGGGGAATCCTTTCTAAATATAATCTGAGATTATATTTGGGTATCAGGTTTTCAAGTTTCAATTCTTTTTTCTTTTACTCTTCTATGAAACACAGCCTGCCATTCTCTTATATTATATATAGATAGGTATAGGTATATCTCTATTTAAATCTATAAATTTTCATCTAAAATACACAATTTAAGAAACTTCATTTTCTCTTTTATCTTCTTCTATATTAAATGTACTTGGTACTTTTTACTGCAAAGTGAAATTACCATATTTATCAATTCCTTATTTCAATTCAGTTTTCCAGTGGCAATGTCAATAAATCAGATATAAATGCTCCTTCCCCCTGCTTTCCATGCATGTGCATCCAGTAACCGAAACCACATGGCATCACTGCTATTAAGAACCAATCCTGTCATATGTCTGGGAGAAATCTTAACTTCAGCAATGTGTCCTGAATTATATTGCTTGGCCCATCCCCAACGATTCTTAAATTGATTGATTATACACTTGCCTTAAGAGCCAGCTTGCAGTGGCAAGTGTGTTGCATTTTAACAACACTGAGTGTACCAACTCATTTAACTACAGCAGACACTATTTGGATTTTTCGACTTAGATTTTTTTAAAATATTACTATAAAATTTCATCCTAAATTCTATTTCTATCAAATAAGTGCCAACTTAGAGTGAGAAATTCACCAAAAGGACAGACAGATATCTGAATGCCACTTTACTACAACAAATTATTTTCTAATGTTCCAGGATGCCTTGGAGAGTTAAACACTGGTTCATTTCTCAAACAGCATATGGTAGAATGAAGCCAGAGCTTTTCCCACAGAAAGGATGCTGTTGTGGATCTGGAGACACAGACAGAAAAGGATTAACCATACAGCACTGTGAACGGAGTGAATTTATGAGATTTACTACACAGAGCATCCCTTAATCAACAGGAAATAATGACTTGTGCCTACGTTCTAAGAGAGATGCAACAGCACAGGATGATGGTATTCAGTTACCCTGAAGATTTTGCTGCTGGCTTTCTGAGCTGGTGTTTTTTTCTATCTGAAGCAGTAAAACTGATTTATGGCAAAAAGAAGGCGTTTGGGAAATAGATACGCTCACCAATGTAGGAATTTTCCTAGGAGTACGTAACGGTTCTGGAACTGCTCTGCACTGATAGCAGCATAGTGAAAGAAAACTGGCTGAGTATTAGTGTGGATTTTCATCAATAGCTCTGGACCCAATTTACAGTCCTTCCGGGACACTGGCTTTAAGTCCTTAAGGTTATCACAAGAATGGTTCTAACCTTTTTCTAAATGGCTGCAGTGAATCCAAAACTATGCACTAATTGCAACAGCTTATACAACTTTTCATCTGGATTCTAGAACTGGTCACAAAATCTTTCTATCATTGAATTCTATCACTTAGGAGTTATGTGAAAACTTGAGGTCTAAGATATTTGAAAGTATCTCTATAAAGTTTTCTCCAGATGAGGTAAAAACTACTATTTCTGTCTGACAAATTTGTGTCTTTAAAGTATTCTTCTAATGGATAAGACCCTGCATTAAAATGGCATTTCAGCTTTTATGGTCAGGCATGAACAAGCCAAAGGAGAAACATATTTTCTTAGCTAAATTGTGCTTGTCATGGAAATATCAAAGAAAAAACCCCAGACTTCTTTTAATTCAAAATTCATGCATCAGTGTTCCAGTCCAATGTCTAAGTAATGCAACCTTTATCTGATGAAGATAAGAAGCAGCAGTTGCAATTACAAAACTGCCACAGAATAGATACAATTAAGTTATAGATTACAGTCACAGATATTAATGCATAGTTCATGCAGGGAATTCAGGTCCTGAAAAAATCTTTTAAGGGAAAATTTAAGCATCCTTAATGGCAATGACAAAGCACTTAAACTGGGTTCAGATTTTCCATCCACGTTAAAGATAGCCCAGAAGGAAGCACACTTTAGTGGATATGCTCACTGACTTGCTCTGCATAGTGACTTCTTTCATGACCTTGGCCAAACCATGTTGCCTCCTAAGTTTTTCTGATTTCACAAAGGCTGATGATTTTTATCTGCTTCCTCAAAGCCTGAATAAAGAGCTTTGAATAAGTGCTCAGGAGAATTAATGAATTAATAAATTCAGTATTCCCCATTTATTTTGAAAATCAAGGTCAGTCAGCTTTATCCACTGGCCAATGGTTCTCTAGAGCATAATATTTCATAATGAAAACCACCTTAATAAAAATGAGTACTGAAGACAATAGAATCCATTGGATTATATTTTTAATGTTTTCAAACTCAGTAACACAATCACTAGTGACATCATGAAATCTCTAAGAGCTAAGCTAAAGTCCTTAGTTAAGAGAGGAGGGAGGTTTTTGATTAATACTGTGTGTAACATATGCATCCAACTTCATCACCAAAATCAGATGGAGTAAGAGAGATGGAAATTACTGAAAAAAGATGAAAACTCAATGTCTGAAAGCCAATTATTTTATTTCTAAGAATGATTAAAAACATATTTTGTGCATCTTTGCTCAAGTTGAAGGTAAACACAAAACGTGCTGAACTGGCATAACTGTGAGCTCTGTGTGCTCTGTGTACTCCCACAGTGTCTGCATCCCGTGTCCCTACTGTTTTGTCAACAAGGTGTCAGACAAGTTCCTCTTCTGAGATGTGAATGAGGGAATTCCCCCTTGTCTTAGGTGTCAACAAAAAGTTCGTTCCTGCAGATCTCTGTTCTGGAAGATCAGCTAAGAACTGACATAAAATAATAAGTGTTTAGACAACAACTCTATGTACAACTCATCCAAATTCCTTCCATTCCCTCTCTGGAGGGCCCAGGCCTGAACAAAGCAATAAGCCCAAGAGTCAGAAGCCAAACCTCCTACTCCAAGGCACTGAGGTACGCTTGCTTGTACTGAGTGTGCCTGACCTAGCAAGAAAGCTTGGGATCAGCAAGGGATATCCAAGGTAGAGTAGTGCCAGTCAATACTGGGGGAAGGCAACCCCCAAGTGGGCCATCAAATAGTATTTGCTGAACCCATTCTGCAAATAACACCTTTTGATTTGGCCCTCTCCGGCTGTACATGCCTCTCCTACTGCTCCTGCCACATCCTGGTGAGCTCTCTGGGCAGCAGCTGAATCCCCAAGACCTGCAGGCCATCACACACTGACAAGCAGCCGATTGCCTCCTTCCAGAGTACTTTCAGTTTTCAGAATGTGACTCCTGGTGTTTGTGCAGAACAGAGTCCCCAGCCTGGTGAGATAGCACCTCTGACAGCTTTTGCAGTAGCAGCCATCACTGAATACATTTCAAGTGATTAATTTTCTAAAAAATAAAAATAAACCTAGTGAGTGCACATGTGCTAACAAGTTAAAAATAATAATAGGTGTCTGTGACCATGCTGCTTCTGTCTGAATCCTTCAGGGGAATTCAGTTGCTAAGAACGACTTACGCAGTTTGCCATATTTCTACGTGTTAAACAACAACCAAATAACTATAGGCAAAAGTCCCAGCTGTCAAGCATGAGGAGTGTAGAGGCTGCTCGGGGGAGTACAAGGCATTTTTCTCCTGTGTTATATCTGCATATTGGATCATTTAAAAGGAAAATTAAATGAGGCAAGGACAGAGTGGGAAGTATGTTACCGTCTCTTCAAAATATCATGCCCAAAAGTTTACAAGAAAAATTCCATTTGACTGGTCCTTCTGTGCTTCATGTAGAGCTCTAACAGTGCTTTACAGAAGAACCTTTCCAAGGGGAATGCACTTCCAGCTCTTTCCAGTAGCAAGAAAGGCTGAACTTTGCTCACCTACCTAGACAGAAATTCTCTTCTGGTCAGGTCTCAGACACAATGGGAGGAACTGGAGGCAAGTGTTGGAAGTAACATCCATGACTGTTGACTCATTCCACACAAACAGCATTTGGGCCTCACTTTTCAGTCTTGTCAGTCAAAGTGTTTTCCATGAGATCTTTTCTTTTCAAACTGCCACTAATCAATACTGACTCAGAGGAAAGAGGCAAGCAATGCCATCTTTGTTTCTTCACACACAAATAAAGACTGAACAAGTTACTTAGGCTTTTAGCAGAACTAAGTTGATTTTTCATGACTTTGCTTTATTTCCAAGGCCTCAATATTCAGCCATAAATCTTAGCCCTATGTTGAAACCTCACACAAAAGATATGAGCTCAGAGTTTCATTTTTAGCAAGTGGTTTTGCAAGAAAAGGATGCTGAGAACAAAACAGTCATGACAATTAGGAGAGGGCACCTTATCTTAATTTCTTTAAATATATACTTTTTCCATGGGGAGGAAATATAGTTTTGCCATTTTGAAAGTTTGTCTCTGTGTATGCAGTATAAAAACAATAAATAGAGAACACAAAGAATAATTCTAAGTTGTCAAGTGGATAATAAGTCAAAATTTTAACATTTTGTTGAGGTCAGTGTAACTGGCAAGGCAAAGACCTGAGACTTAGAACTCTCCACCCAGGGCTTTTAAACAATAGTGTGAACAGTAGCTGTACTGTATCCCGGCACCCCATGATTTAGCCAGGCATTTGACTGTGTTAGAGGTTGTACTGTCTCTCAAGATACTGATTTGTAAATGGAATATTCTCTTTGTGGACCTTAACACAGCACTCCTTAAAAGCTCATGAAGTATCACAGAACTCTGTCAAGTCAATATTTCATGTTTCATTAATTCCCTACTTAGCCAGTTCTCTGATTGGTTAAATGTAGTGTCTGTAAACCTCCTAGCTGTATTTTTACCTGAAAAGGCTCAAAATGCTAATTTAGTATGATGGATAAACACGTGCTTAGAAAATACATATATTGGGGAAAAAATGTAAAAAATAATAAGGGATGAGCATAACCAAAACTTTGTCAGGAAAAGCTGTACAAGTATATCTATATGCTGTTAATTAGTTATGATATTTTATGCAAAGGATGTATTCATGTCATAATTAATTCTCCCTGAATGAGCGTAGTTATGCATATCTACAGCAATGGAGCCTTCTGTTACTTTATTAGTTGTTAATGTTAATTGCTGATGGTCACACAATACAGCTTCAGTCTCTTCCCCATCTTACCAAAATGACTGTTACATAGGAAGCAAACTACGTCAGAACTGAAATCAATGAGCATACAAAATATCTCACCTTGAGCTTCTAGGACATACTCTGATTCTAGGATGTGATTGTAGACATTCAGTCTGATGTATTCTTATTTTTACAGGACCTTTTAGTATATACATAAAATGTATAAATAGCAGTAATGCATTATTAATGTTGATGCAACACAGAGGCTAAGAAAGAAAGTACACAAACATATATAAAATCAAAGCTATTGCATAAGTATTACATAATATCACTACAGAACAAAGGGATTTTAATTTTCACTTTCAATGTGACATCATTCATGGTTTCATCTAGAATTGCTTAGAGTGGAAACAAACACAGTAGTAGTAGATGTGATCAGCCCAACAAATTGTGCTTGAAATGAGACACACGTTTTAGAAAGCCGTTCTTGTCCTAAGTAAAGATATGATCACCAGCTTCCCTGGATAAACTGCCTTACAGACAAACTGCACCCTCCAGCCAAGGGTGCAGGTAATCTCCTGGGGGCATTCCCACAGGAATTCACCTCACTCCAACTTTCAGTCACTGCAGTTCCCCATGACCTTGCCTGATGCTTGATTGAAAACCCTCTTCATGTCTCCTACTTCTTTTCCTTGTCTGATACTTCTTTTCCTTGTCTTAAATTAGCTCCCTAAGTTGAGGCATTTTAAAAACTCAGCTCCCAGAAACTCTCAGCTTTCTTTAGGTTTGTTTTGAGTTTTTCTGAATCCCTGTACAAATTTTCAGCATTTGTGGAATTTTGCATTAATTTTAACAAAATAAAGGCTTAGATGAGAAATCATAAGATCAGTAACTCTTCCATTTACTTATTTCTGAGTTGAAGATCTAGACCTTAACACTTTTTCTAATACATTTTTTAATAATATTCCCATTAAAAAAAAAAAAAAAGGTGGGTTAGGTAAGGAGTTCAAGAAGTTTTTGACTTTTGGTCACTTCGATTGGCTCTGTAGAGCCAGCTGTAAGTTATCTTAACTGATTAAAGCCCCATAACATAAAACCTTCAATTAATTTTCTTTTAGTACTTACTTTAAATTCCAATAAAGTTTGACTGCACATTCAAATTCTCCTTTCTGACACATTCTGAATGTGCTTATTTGCACAACTGAAATCCATGGTTTTTTCCACAACAATGTATAAAATAGCTTTCCAATGCAAACTGACATGTTTCAGAGGAATTAAAAAATCATTTTTAGGGCAGGATTGATACCAATTATGATTGATTTTGATTTACTTTATATTTGCTAAACTTGCTCTTAAAACAAAACAAAACTACAAAAGTGTAGTTGGTATAAGTACAGCTATTGGTACACAGCAGATATATTGAAAATCAAACTAAAACAAAAATTTTTTAACAAGAATATTCCCTTTCCTGCCCTGTCTTACATTTGTTTCACATTCAAGACTTCCATAAGTTTTAAATGGGAGTTCTGGATGTGTCAGCTCTGTAAGGCTGCCACTTCACAGGGAAAAGTGAATGTAGAAAGGAGGTAAAAAGACAATTCACCTTGGAAAATTTAACTGGGTTGTACAATTTGCCACTGTATTCAATATATTTCAAAGGTATCCCATAATAGCCAGAAGTTCTTTACAAAGGTCACTGTAAAATCATATCCTGTATTACTACAATTTCTGAAAGTGTTCCTTGTCTGCCAGCTGTTCAACTGAACTTTGTCAATGAAAGCAAAGTTTCCAGGGTTATCACTCTGCCCCTTAAACTGTATTATCTACAAAATAATAAACCTTAGTGGAAAAAAAAGATATGAAAAGGTTTATAAAACATTCTCTTAGCAGAGATTGTTTCCAGTCTCACTCCTTGAGCTGAAGTGGTTTAAACTCTCGCCACCATGCCTGCCGATTACAATGGGACGTGGGAAATGGAAACCAATGAAAACTTTGAAGGCTACATGGTTGCTTTAGGTAAATGGAAAAATGTTGACTATATAAAGAGAAAATGTTTCAATTATAAGCAAAATCCTTCTAAAAATTAATGAGATTTTTCTGTAATGTACATTGTGGCATAAGGGTTTCTGCCAATGGCATTACAAATCAAGTAATTGTAATGTAATTAAAATTGCAATGATCTAAATGTATAAGCAAATGAAGACTTGTAGCCAAAGATATTATTCTTTATTTAGATAATTGAAAAAACAGATGCGGATGGGGGACGGGGACGGGGGGGGGAGGGAGAAAGCAAAACAACACGCTTTCAGATATAGAAGCTCTTTTTTACTCCTGGTATATACTTATGGCAACAGTGTAGCCACAATCTGGTTAAAGAGGAATAAGATATTCTATATCACTAAAGTAAAAATAATGCCATCATTTAATTAGTGCTTTGAACTAATTATGTTACAGAGATGAAAAATTTGATGCTTTAACTGATTTTCTACCAGTTTTACCAAAGAACCTTAATCCTAATTGATTGATCTGTTCAGATTGAAATAGAATACATAAATACATTAAAATAAACTCTCATCATTATTCATCAACAATTGAAAATAGTTGCAGTTTCCCCAAAGCTCTTGTAAGACAGAAAGGCAAGTCTCACTATTCATAGGTTTTAGCTTCTGCATTTATGGAAAAAAACTCAGTAACTTCAGGGGCATCTGTAAATAATATGCATATACACCTGTGAGGCACAAAAAGAGAGAGTGATTAAAAATGAGAATGGTTAGGACAACGAGAATGATTAGGACAGTGTTTTGAATTTCAGGAGAAAGATACACATTAATTGAAGTGATTTTTGTGCATACTTGCATATATAAACCTAAAGTTATAGATACACTATAAGTTATAGTAATTTAAAACTGCCAATGAATAAGCAAAAAAACTCAACACCAAAAACACTGCAAAGATGCATATGCTATAGGTGATTCTCAGAAAGAAATTGCAGGGAAAGGGTGAAAAGATATTCTTCTGCTCTTTTTCCCACAATTTTACATTTTGTTGATATTTTAAGTATTAATGTGCTCGGATTCAAAGGACACTGAGGTTTTGAGGGGGTTTTTTTAATTCATCTGTCCTTTTAATTAATTCACACACATTTCTATACTTTAATTAAAGATTAGTTTTGCCCTTTAAGTCAGAAACTTTGATTTTATTATAAACATGTTACAAAGTATTTAAATCTACTATAATAGAACTGCATATCATTTTTATTGCTTATATTGTTCAAAATGCAGTTATGAAAACCATGCTTTAATAAAACCTCCCTGATTTTTCTCCAGGAGCTACAAGACTAATATATTAGTCAGAAATAGCATTTCTTTAGAGGTCTAGACATTTTTTTCCCTGAGAGAGAACTAAATTTTATGTTGCCTGGCTATAAATCAGACCCAGAGATACCTTTAATCCACCACAGCAGATAAAATATACCCAAGAAGTCTTGAATATAAATACTGAACAAGATCATTATTCCCCATGTTAAAAAGTCACATTTTTTTCAAGCCTATCCTCTTAGTCAATTCGATTAGTACTTCACAAGTAGGATAATGAATCCAGCAAAAGAAAAAGGGCTCCATTAGCAAGTGGCATTGCCGAGCTGACAATGATTAACACACACATGAAACCACTAAAGGATGGCCAGCAAACCAAACACATTTTTCAATCTCTTGCAGAAGCATGGGAGATTATTTCATTTGCATACAGCACCATAATAAGATTCCCTGCCAGCTGGTCAGAAATATTTACTGCAGATGGTAATGCTGCTGGCATTAGGGGGGTTGGCTGAGCAAACTGGGATCATGGTCATGTATATGCTCCCTTTGGTAACTTGCAATGCATTCAGTCCCAAGCAGTTGTTTACATTATAATTTTATAATCATGAACAAAATAAGGATGTTAAGGAGATCAGTACAGCAGAAAATGTTGACAGAATATTAAACAGGACCTGTCAAATGCTCTACATGGATACTTTTTTGACTTTTGACTTTGAATGTGTCTCCTCTTAAACTGCAATTTATTTGTGTGCCTGCTATCAAACAATAATGGATTTCAGGCTTTTATTTGATTGCTTCTTTTTTCATTAATATAAGTTTCATTCTTTTAAGTTAATTAATTAACCTCTTGTATACTCTCACAGACTATAGGTTCATCATACAAGTAACATGCCCAAGTCCTCTTGATTACATACTCATTCTCCCTTGATTACATACCCATTCTAACATGCTAAATTTCTGATAAGGAATATATTATTCTGAGATCCTTCTTTAGGGGTGGCCTAAAGCATCTGTAACCCTGCAGGACACACAGCAGCACCCTCACGTGCCTAAGACTCCATGAGTTCCACTGCGTGCTTAGGAAAGGGAATGGCTGCTGAGCCTAAGATGAGAGTAGCACTCCTGCATGCCACAGCTTCATGTATGAGTGAGGCCAAAAGGGCACTGTCAGTCTTAATAGCCCCTGTTGTTTCACATTCTCAAAAAGCTCTGGAAATTCGGGTGATTTAACACACCATCATCTAGTCTCTATTGGTTGTATGTTGAATGCTCACAAAATTCCCACAGATACCCTGTTAATAAATAAATGTATTATCAGTGGAAGATCCTCGAGTTGAAAGTATACTTGCAAACACAAGGTAATTTTTATTTGAAATTATCTTTTTCTCTAGAAAATGTTGTAGGAAAAAGCACCATTTGTGGAACTATGTTTCACTTCATTTTTTTTTTTAATGTGTAAATATAAACGCTGTGGGTTTTTATTTTTGTTAGTAAATACTGGAATTTTCACTTGATTTTCTGGTTTTTGATAGGTATTGATTTTGCAACTCGTAAGATTGCAAAACACTTGAAACAAACAAAGGAGATTGTTCAAAATGGAGACAATTTTAAAACAAAAACACTCAGTACTTTCAGAAACTATGATCTGGATTACACTGTGGGAGTGGAGTTTGAAGAACACACCAAGGGACTGGATAACCGAGTGGTGAAGGTAAAAATCTGGTATCTGATATCTGTTTATACTACAGTCCGCACCAGGAGCCAGCAGTTCCAAAAATCAGCTGAATACGTTAAGTAACACCCCAATATTTTACAGCCATCAGAGGATTTTTATAAAACAGAAATAATTTGCATCCTGAGACAGTTTTCTTTCCTGCTATAAGCATTTATTAGAAATGCAAATCAGGATGGCTACTGAGATACGTGAGGACAATCACTAATTATGTTTTTCTAGTAGGGGATTTTTCCAGCTTTTCCATGATACATCTAGAAATTAGCAAAAGTCTGTTTTTACATATATATCCTCCTTAATGAAACTGTGGATTCATCCCTGTGAATTTAGGACTGTGTCAATATAAAATTTCATTTTGGGATGGCTGGGTTTACACTGATCAGTCTCAGTTGGGCAGTTTAACAGTTGGACATTGTTAAAAATAAACTTGCACTTAGCTTTTAATGTTAGGGGAGCTTTAGCAAGGGACAAGAAAAAATGTGAGCCAAAGCTTGGAGTGATCAGGTGGCAGGGTAGGTGCAGAGGCAGCGGGCAAGCAGGCCCAGCAGTGGATGCTTCACTATCTTTGGGATTATAGAGTAACCAGAGCTCAGAATTTCCCCAGGAATCTGTAGCCATTTGTTCAGACACCCTTCAGGGAGATATGTGGACAACACTTGGATTAAGGGCCATGTTGTAGCCCATGCCCTACCTCCTATGGCAGAGTCAGTTCCTGGGGGGATTCAAACAAGACTCTCTCAGAGAAGTCAGGGAGGAAAAGAATACACACGAGCACTGATTCACTTACTGATTTCAGTTTCATGTTTCTGTATCAATACTGCTTCTGTTTTACTTTCTTCTCACCCCTAAAATGCTTAAGCAACACTTTCAGATGTAGAAAGGTCAGATCTTAAATTTCCATTGACTGTCCCCTTTGGAGTCGTGCTAATCCAGCATCCCCTTCCTCCTTTGCTTATCATTCACCAAATATACCTGTTATCAACTCTGCTAATTACCACACCTGTATTCTGCCACTCAGCTTGCAGTTGCCAAACTCTGAGAAGCTGAGATCAAAACTCACTGTCAACTGTTTTGTTTTGGTAATTCCCACAGGAAAAGTGGCAGCATAAAGGACATGTTTGCATTTGAACTCACATCATCCTTCACTGAAGTGGCACAAATTTAACCGCAGACATTGTTTGTACACCATGGATCACTTTTAATTCTCAAACTAACTTTGTGCAGTGTCATTCCTATGATTTCTTCCAAATTATTTCTCATTCACTGCACTGCAAGCCATCAAAGAGTAAGACCCATTTCTTTCACCTATCCTGAATATCCCTATCTCTAAATTTTCTTTCTGTCTCCTCCAGTGGGCACTGGGTGGAAGAAATTCCTGTGACAAAGTCTATGCTTTAAAACACTGCTCCCACATCTCTTCAGATCAGTTGAAGGTATTAGTAAGGATCTAAGGACTCATTAGTTTCATCACTCCTTAAATCCATCAATTTCTGCTCCTCTAGTGCTCATCACCACTTCCAAAGCCATTGGCTTTCTCTGAAAAACCTTTTCACTTGCAGACTCAAGGAAGGAAGGAAGGAAGGAAGGAAGGAAGGAAGGAAGGAATTGTGCATTTATAATCCTATCTAATTTAATTACTTTTGCCTAATATTAATTTCTAAACAAATCATATTATTTGTTTCTAGAGAGGAGAAGGAAAAAGGAAGCATGTCATGCTATTATTCTCTGAATTGCTCTAAAATTATTTTCTGGTCACTTTATTAACAAAATGCCTCAAACACATTAAGGTTAGATGAAGGTAAAAAAATTGGTAGGCAACATTTAAATGTAAAGAGGGCATGGATAATTTAAAGAGCATGTAGGTTGAAAATTCCGCAAATAAGAAAGAAATTAACTGAAATGGAATGAGTTTTGTCTCATTATTAATGGAAAGCTCCCTCGTAAGAGAAATAAATCATCCAGTGCTGAACTAAAAATGAATTAAGCTCCCAATACACTTGGAGCTTTATAATAACTGAGCTTTCATGGGCTGTAACTGGTCTCTAATAAGGATTTGTCTGATACATGGCTAAGTACGTCCCTAAAGGACAAGGGTTCAAATGTAGAACAATTCCAACAAAGTTGCTTTGAATGTACCCTGGCACATCTATAGATAGACAATTTAGCCTGTAAAGAGAACTTTCCCTTAGTGAGGTTTATCCTGCTCCTGGACAAGAATCAGCATACCCAGTACCTCGTGTGCTGCTGATAGACTCTGAATCACACCAGATCAGGAAATGGTTGAGGATGGAAGGGGTATCCTGAGAACACCTAGTCCAACCTCTCTGCTCAAGCAGAGTCAGCTACAGCACATTGTCCAGCTTATGATCACATCCCTTTAAATTTCTTTGTGAAAGTACATGAAATTATACAAATAAATTTAGTGTATGAGATGATATTAACATACTCTTCCTCTTATTACTTTATGCAGAGCTAGAAAAGGTGTTAGCCCTGCACTTGCCATTATGAGCCCTCAAGTCTTCACCCATGAAACCCTATAATTTTTCCATTAATGGCTTTAAACAGCAAGAAAAATAATACAATTTGCATATATTGCACAAGTAGTTGTAAACACACTCAACAATTCACTAGCTAGTATGAACAGTTGATACTCATGTATGTGGAGAAACACATGGAAATGACAAAAAAGCACTGCAAAAGCTTTCCATCATCACACTGTTGTCATCTTGAATGCATTTGGGTTTTGTTTAAATGCTTTTGGGGTTTTTTAATGAGGAAGACGGAGAATGATAGGAAGCAACTGTAATTGTGTATTCACATTGTTTGAAATTATTTTTATACGTTCATAAACTTCTCATTAATGTAACTGAGTTAATTATCTGATTCATGCAGAGCCTGGTGACTTGGGATGGTGACAAATTGGTCTGTGTTCAGAAAGGTGAAAAGAATAACAGGGGCTGGAAGCACTGGATTGAAGGAGACATCCTGCATCTGGTAAGGGCTGCTCTACAGATACACAGCACATCACTTAGGCTGCAACATAGGCTCAGGTTTTCCATTTCAAAGGATTTGTTATTTTTTTCTGGTTAGAAAAGTCTTTAGACAGTTCTGATCTCTGAACTCTAAGGAAATTTCCCCTCTGCTTCAACTCAGGAATGCTCAATTTCTTTCCACCTGCTCCAAATTAAGTCGTAACCCTGCAGTGGTTTTTTTGCTCCAGTCCACTGCCCTCCAGCTGTTAACCCTTCCTGTTACATTGCGCCTCTAACATAATCTCATTCTTATATAATCACTAGTAGGGAAAAAGAGAAGGAAAAAAAATCAATCAGATTGCAAGAAAAATGTTATTCTTTGTTCTGAATGAAGCAATATGAAATTTTAGCAGACTGTGCTGTAGTACAGATCAGAAACCCCTGGATACTCAAGAGGATCCCACAAACAACCCATACTGCAATTATTTTTTCCTAGTTCAATAACGAATTCAAACATCTAAAGTAGCAAACTGTAGCCCAAAGATAGATGTAGTGAGTCCAAGAGAGGCCAGAAAAGCCTGTGCAGGAAACAAGCAATCAGTGATGTGCAGAAAGATTTCAAAATAACAGTATAGTAGAATCATAGAATCATGAAGGTTGGAAAAGACCTCCAAGATCATGAAGTCCCAGCTTTGACTGAACACCACCATGTCCATTAAACCATATCACAAAGTGCCACATCTACTCATTTTTTGAACATTTCACATAATGATAATGATTCCAGAGTTTCCTGGGAAAGCAATCAAGAAATGGGTATGATAATATTGGATGGCACAAGAGGTGGACGGAGAGAGATTCCTGAGAAGAGCCCATTGTTCTATCCCATGCTTTGCACCAAGACATCTGCTCCTTCACAAGTTTACTTTACACATACTTGGTGTGGGCAATCCCAGTGGCTCACATCTCTGTGCCTGAAAGGTCAAAGATAGGAATTAAAGCCCACAATGTGCCACCCAACTAAAAGTCACCTGTCCAGTGCACTTCTCCAGTTCCATCTGAACACATATTCAAAAGCTGATCTAAAAGGTTCTACATGCTGGTACCAAGATTTAGGCTGAGACTGGTGGAAACAAAGAAGCCAAGCAGATCCTTACAGCAGTCTTCAGAAACTGGACTCCAGGTTTGGCCCATTGCTGGCCACAAAGCCAGCTTCAGCTCCCTTCAAAGTCCTGTTTGGCACAGGAATGCTGGCTAGTGACACCAACCAAACTGACTGCATTGCAATGTGCAGCTGTGCCAGCCTTTAAGAGGTCAGCTGCAGCACTGGGCAGCAATGGTGCATTGTTCTGGCCCCTGAGAAATGGCTGGGCACACCTCTGAAGCAAATCATCTTTTTAAAGCATTCCTCTTTTTTTTTTTATTTCCTTGTTTCAGTGCTTCTCGTGAATTTTGAGGTAACATGAATTATAAACTCGTACAGTATATTGTCTTAACAACAGAGCATGAAAAAGCCTTGAATTAAAGCACAATTTTTATGCATTTTTCATGTTTATTCTTCTTAGAGTTCAATTCATGTATCAAAAACTAATTACTGCAACATGAGGTGCATACCTGCTGTTTGGTTACATATAATACACTATTCTTACTGTTCAATTTTTCATAAGTTTTTAATGTAGTGGCTCAGTTGTAGCAATTTCTGGTGGGATCTGATATATATGCAAAATAAAACTTCTACCACTACATACTTACTATTTGTTTTAATACTGCAGGAACTGACATGTGAAGACCAGGTGTGCCATCAGACATTTAAGAAGAAGAACTAAAATTGAGCAGAAAGCCTCCCAGATCTTCATCACAATGTTATGCCATTATGTTTTGTCTAAAAAGAAGAATGAAGCCAGATTTTCATTCCTTTGACACTGCTATGTGAATATATTATGTGCCTGTTTATGGGAAAAGCACACTTTATAGAAATAACATCAGTTACAAACCTCATAAATTCCTTTGCCTTTCAATCTGGAGTTAAATAAAAGTAATTGTCTTTCAAATAATGCTTCCCTACATCTTTATAATCATTTCCAGAGGAATGTCCGTTAGCAACAAGGCTGAAAATTAACAGCCACAATTATTTCAATCACAGTCTATCTCTCCATAGTGCTGTATTATCATGATCTCTTCGGATGACTGAGTAATACTGGATAATCATTGGACAGTTTCTATTTAATTTAGTCCTGGATCACTAAGTCCACAGTTTCAGGCAACAGAATGCCTCACTGAGCACAATACATGTCCTTTCACATCTGGATTGTTCCCTTGAATGTCCCAGGTCTAAAGCTGCTACTGGTTATCACCATAAATATCTCATGGCCCTTGTGAAATGCTGCAGCTCCTCAGTATGATCCTAACATGGATCAATGACAATGCTGTAACTTCCAGTTAGAACTGGCACCCTAATAATCATCCCAGTGGATAAATCTGCTGTCTGAAGCAAACTCTACATTGAAGAGTTGTTCCGTGGTGTGAAAACTAAGGCACACATAGGACTGTAAGAGGAAAACTGCAGAGTATACACAGTCTGCATGTACTCTGTGCATAAAGAGTACCCAGCATGCTGCAATCTTCACCTTGTGCCACCTTTCAGAGACTGTAAAAAGAAAAGTCTTTTCCATGCAACTCTTCTCAGTTTTATTCAGGATTTTTCAAAAGAATTCATGTTCTTTGCTAAAGGCAAGTTTAAGTTATGGACGTTGAACACTAAGTTAAGTTATGGATGATGAACACTACTTCAGTAGATAGAAACTTGTATTATTCAACAAAATGTGTGCACACCTTTCCCAGAAGAGCTTGTATGCCCAAAAGCTCATCTGCTTTTTCCCAACTACATGAATTATTTTAATAAAATACACTGTCTTTCCTACAACCTTGCCTTTCAGATATAAAAACTTTCACATCAGCTTTAGCACTGGTAAGTTCCCTCATGTCCATAGGCCCCCACCCTCTGTTTAGTATGGGAGGAGTGAAAATCCGCTAAACAGATCAGTGGTAGGGAAGTATGGAAAATATGTTTAAAAACTTTTGCAGAAATGGAAGAACATATGCTTTCTCTTCATCTCCACCTGCTCCTTAGCCCGCTCAATGTCAATAGCTCAGGATAGGAAAGGAGTCTCCCAGCTGACAACCAGGTTACAGCTGCAAAAATCTGATTAATGTATCACCAATACTTATATGGCCATGGACATTATCCTGGTTCCAGCTGCAATTGAGCTGATTTTCATTTTAGTAGCTAGTACTGCACTGTGTTTTGGATTTTGTATGAGAATAATGTTGATAATGGTTGAGTAGTCGCTAACTAGTGCTTCCTCTCAGTCAAGGACTCCAGGTTCCATGTTCTGCCTGTGAGGAGTGCACAAGAAGCTGGGAGGGAGCAGAACCAGGACAGCTGACCCAAACTGGCCAAAGGGACATTCCACACCATAGGAATCATGCTTAGCATATAAAGCTGCAAGAAGGAAGAGGGAAAACTGTTGTGTTTGGGATAGAATTCCCCAGCAATTGCTTGGTCTTCCCAAGGAACTGTTACACGTGATGGACCCTGCTGAACACCTGCCCATGGGAAGTGGTGAATGACCTCCTTGTTCTTCTTTGCTTGTGCATGCCACTTTTTCTTTTCCCATTAAACTGTCTTTAGCTCAGCCCAGGAGTTTTCTCAGGGAATGGCTGTGTGGTGCTTAGTTGCCAGAGTTAAATCATGACAGGCATAGAAGTGCATATGTAAAGATATTTTTATTAATTGGACTTTGCTTCTCCTGATAAAAGTTGACTTTGTATCAAACTTCCTGTGTCCTTTGCCTGAGCAATGCTTTCATATTAGTTTGTGCAGAAGAAACTGCACTTGGAGTTAGTAAACTCCTTATTTTGTCTTATTCAGCCCTGACCTGGACTTTTCAGTAGATATGTATTTAATTCATATTTCTAAGTCTCAGCTAGTTACAAGGACAAGAAGTACCACAGTTCATTAAGCTTTCAAAATATTATCAGAAGAACATAATCACTAGGAAACAAAATGTGCATGTTTTAATCAGTGACATTTCTCCTAGTTGATTCTTGGCAGGAGTAAGTCTGCAAAATGCAGGGATTTGTAAATTCACACCAAATCATAAATCCAAAGAAAATGTTTCATACATCACAAGCAACTATCATCAATTCACAAATGATGAGTTTGAAGAGGGAAAGCAAACATTCTTCAATTGGTTTCTTATTATGCTCACTAGTTCTACTAATGGTTATGGCTCAGAAGTAAAGGAAGTAGGTGATTGAGCACAAGTAGACTTTGATTAGGAGAAAACTGGATCCGACCCTATTTTTTTACCTATCTTGGAAATGAAAATTTCAGACTTTTTAACAGGAAGTGAGAAAATATGCAAGCTTTTTTTAGTCTCCAAAACAACGTTTTGTTTTTACATGTACTGATATGCAAGAACTTGCATCCTCCTTTACAACTGTACTCCCAGTGCTGGAGACAGAGGAGATATTCGTTATGCTGCATTATAATTACTTCTAAAGGCATCCTTGTTTGTATCATATTTGTGATGTTAGATTGGTCTCTAAGCTGTTCAAAGTCCCTTATCTCCTTGTCAGCAGATTAAATACTTGCGCTGGAGGAACGGACCTTGCTGGTAAATTAAAGAATATTCATTCACATTTTTTCAGCCCTCTGGCACGCAGTGCTGTCTCAGCTGTTTTGAAGGATTACCATTTGCATGGATTCTTTTCCTCACAGAGAATATTGCTCAAATACAGCCCCAGGAAGGGAATTTATCAGCAGCCTTCTGATCCAGTGTAGTGGGTTGACCCTGGATGAATTCTAGGAACCCACCAAAGCCTCTCCCTCACTCCCCTCTGCAGCTGGACAGGGGAGAGAAAAAACAACAAAGGGTTGATGGGTTGAGATGAGGATTGTGAGAGAGAGATCACTCACCAGATACCCTCACGGGCAAAACAGGCTTAAATTTCTAATATTAATTGACTTTATTACTAACAAAACAGAGCTTAAATTTGTAATATTAATTGACTTTATTACTAACAAAACAGAGCAGGATAATGAGAAATAAAATGAGATCTTGAAAACACCATCCTCCCACCCCTCTCTCCTTCCCTACCTTTTGCCCCCAGTGGTGCAAGGAGACAGGGAATGGGGGTTATGGTCAGTTCATCACCTGTGGCTTCTCCCACTGCTCAGGGAGAGGAGTCCCTCTCCTGCTGCACCATGGGGTCCCTCCCACTGGAGACAGCTCTCCATGAACTTCTCCAACGTGAGTCCATCTCATGAGCAACAGTTCCCTAGAAACTGCTGCAACATGAGTCCATCCCACAGGCAACAGTCCTCCCAAAACTGCTGCAGTGTGGGTCACTCTTCCACAGGCTCAGCCCTCCAAGGACAGGCTGCTCCAGCCTGGGAGCCGGGCCCCTCTTGCCACAGGCCTCCCACGGGGTCACAGCCTCCTCCAGGCATCCCCTGCTCCAGCGTGGGCTCCTACACAGGCTGCAGGTGGATTTCTGCATCCCTGAGGATCCCCATGGGCTGCAGGTGGATCTCTGCATCCCTGAGGATCCCCATGGGCTGCAGGTGGATTTCTGCATCACCGTGGATCTCTGCATCCCTGAGGATCTCCATGGGCTATGGGTGGATCTCTGTATCCCCATGGACCTCCATGAGCTGTGGGTGGATCTCTGCATCCCCGTGGACCTCCATGGGCTGCAGGGGCACAGCTGCCTCACCATGGGCTGCACCTCGGGCTGCAGAGGAAACCCAGCTCTGGTGCTTGGAGCACCTCCTGCCCCCTTCTCCCCTGTCCTTGGTGTCTGCAGAGCTGTTCCTCTCACGTGTTCTCACCCCACTCTTCTCTGGCCACAATTACAACTGTACAATAACTTTTTTCTTTCTTCTCAAATCTGCTATCCCGGAGGTGTTACCACCATTTCTAACTGACCGGGCCTTGGCCAGAGGCACATCTGTCTTTGGAGCTGCCAGGGATTGGCTCTGCCGAACATGGAGGAAACTTCCAGCAGCTGCCCACAGAGGCCACCCCTGTAGCCCCCCTGCTACCAAAGCTTGGCCATGCAAACCCAATACATCCAGAACAGAAAAGCCTGAACAACACAAAAGCACTTCCTAGTGAGTACAGTACTGGGGAAAGAATCAGTACCATTACCTGTTACTGGACTTTTCAAATGACAATGACAAAGCTGTGTGCAACAAATGTTTATAGTGGAATTTCTAAAAATCTCTGCATTGAGCCAATTTTTCTTCCAAAAACTTAAGCATTTTATTGCTGACTGCTAAAAGAAGAGAGCAACCCTGCAGGCAGAGGCTGTAGAATAATGCTGTTATTACTCCTACCAATTCTGTTCTATGGCCAGGCCCTACAGTGCTGTATTTCCATGGAGTTCTGGAGGGTCACCCAGATATGCACAGAATGCCTTTCAAATTTGCCATGGATATCCTGGATGCTCTGCTGCTTGTGAAAGATACTCCACTGCCATCTGGCAAGAAGTCCGAGGTTTTTAAATCAGCATTTACTTCAAGATCTGATGGCAAAATTTAACCAAAAAAAAAAAAAGTTGCTTAATAAGATTTATTTGTATTCTTTTAAGCAAGGGTATATATTTTGCTATAGTGGGGAGAGATTGATAGAAAGGATTTCTTTAGAAATTTTTTTCCCACTAGAAGACATTCTTTTCTTTAATTTGTGACTGATTTAGAGGGCAGAGGTTGCAGATACTTTAATTTCAGCTTGCTGGTTACAGCTCTTATGCAGATTGTGAGGATTAGAAGAAATCATTTTGTGAACATGAGATTTAAAATAATATTAATGAGACAAGCTTTTCAATAGCTGCAAAATTTTGTCAGTTATTCTCTAAATATCACATTTGCTTTAATTATATCTCACACTGCAGTGCTTCAGTCACCATTAAATAGAAATGGGAATGCAATAGATGACAGTAAATATTCCAGAGTTCTTTGAGGTGAAGGAATCCATGGAAAGATGAGGAGCTTTGTCTTATGTGAGAGCAAACATGACTTCCCTGGGAGAAAGAATATAAAAATGAAAGGTTGCTGCTGAAGGAATAGGGGCCCAGTCTCATCCATACTCCAACACAGGAAAAGATCGACAGGACCAGAAGGAACAGCCTGGAACTGCAGCAGGGAAGCTGCAGGTTTGCTCCAACACCTCTGCTCTCCAAAGAGGTGAAGGAGTGGAAGAGACCGGCAGATGAGCTCGTGGAGTCTCTGTGGTCCCACCACAGAATCCACTTTCTTCCATCAGCAAACCTATCATTGTACCTGCAGTAATAGCTGGCAAAAAGACTGGCAAGAAGATCCCAAAGATGTTATAATTCTAACTGGTTTTATGTGGAGAAAAGAGTCAAATAGACCCAAAAAAGGGTCCCTGGATTAAGAGAAAAACTACTAATGTTTAGCAAGACCCAGAAACAAGCCTTGAGAACCACTGGCAGATCTCTTTACCTGTTTTCATTCTACTGTACTTTGGATTTCTGCTGGGTTTGGTTTATGTTACAATCTTTCAGAGAAAGGCTTCCTGAAAATCTGATAAACCCTTCACAAAGGCTTTTGCTGTAAACTTAGTTATGACTTCATAATTAAACCATGGCATGAAAGTTAAACAGGATGTCTTTCTGTGAAAGCTGCAACAGGCATCCTTTGAACTGCTTTTTAATGTGTATAAGTACCCTTTGCTGCCTTTGTCACTGCACCCAACGTTGTTTTCCTGTAATTACTTAATTGTCTTTGCCTGTCACCTCTATTTCATTCACTTTTGGATATACACATGCACCATATCCATGGATATATATATATTTATGCATCTTTACACACACATGTATTTACATTCAGGGGTAGAAGGGTTCATAGGTGCCCACGATATTTGTTTGCCCACACCTCTGCAGCTTTTGAACCAGTTGCCCAGTGTAGACTGGCCAACCAAACCTGACTGTAAAAGATAAAGTCTCTAAGATATAATAGTTCTACAATATTATATGAAAATCAATAGCCTGATAGAATGCCTCCAGTAAAAGAAAGGCTACAGGGAGAACTCATGTTTATCAAGTCCCAGAAAATCATTTAGGATAAATGCCTGTAACCATGGAAAACCTTCATCTGGATGCCAACAAATTCAACCATGAGACAAAATCCACTAGAAACTGAGCTTTGGTGGTTCTGCTGCTCACAGCAGTACTTGTTTCATGGTCTACTTTACAATGTTTAATATTTTTTCTACTTACTAAATTACCTGATTTTTCTTTTTCTGGCTGTCTCTGTAGTAACTGACTTTTTTTTCCAAGATTTTCTCATCTTTTCCTACACGTGTAGGGGAAAAGAACTTTAATAATGAAGTATATGTTTTTTCTTGGAGGTGACAAAATCCAAAGATTGCTTAAATTTTCTAATGATCACACTAAAGCAATGCCTTTCCAACAGGGGAGCAGTCGTAAAAGCCAACTGAAGAGTGTAGTGTGCCTTGTCAACACATTGAATCGCTACCTGAAAATTACCCCGCTTCATGGTGATGCTTAAGCAGAGAAAGGTTATTGAGCTTTGGCACAAAAGTGAGTGAACTCGTACCAGTCAGTTGGTGTAACAAGCGAGAAAACAGTAGATTCTCAAAATATATAATTTTATCTTTTCTTTTCATGGTTTTAATTAATTTCCAGCTTTTGAAATAATTATAAGGGTGTCAAACTAGATATTGGAGTTTGTCTTGCAAGTAGTTCTACTTAAGTCAGAGCACTTCCAGGGAGTCATTTATTCATTTCAGCCAGATCAGATCCTGATGAGACCATGCACCTCTACTGATAACACAGACTGTAGACTGTGAAGCTGCAGAATTTAATGCATTCAAAGTATCAGGGTCGGAAAAATGTGTATTGCTATTCACTGTTGTTGATACAATAAATGAATGCAATAAAGTTCCTGAATGTTTAGAGACAGGGTTTTAAGTTAAACATTTTTCTTTTTTGCTTAGATGTTGAAAACAAGCAACTAAAAATAAAGGCATGTGACATATGGCATTTTTTCTGTCATTTAAAAAAGAAGAGAATTTACATTTATTTATATAGACATATATTGTCCTTTTTTAATAAATCACCTACAACTTAATATAAATTAGACTTTCATTTTCTAAATACTTTTGAGAAGCCAAAAAGCAGTCAGATAGTCAGAAAAAACACCTGGAAGATGAGCTATACTGGTTAGAGGATTAAGGCAGAGCTGAATTGCTCCCTTTGTGAAATAACAGCCTTGGTTCTCTAAAAACACAGATTGCTGTTTGCTACTAATGGGTGCCTTGTGTAGCATTACAGCAAATTGGTTTCCTTGATGGCATAAACTGAATACACAGAAAACATGAGCACTTAGTTAAAATGTTAGCACATCCAGAGTCACTAAAGGAAAATAACTGTTTTCCAGAGAAAGGCTTTGTATGATCATAACTGAACGATTTCTGGTTTAGAGAACTTCTGTCACTTAAAACAAGAAGCAGCACCAGGTTTTCTATGGCCATGCTGATTGCACAGTCATTCTGCAGCAGAGCAGAATGGACAGAGACTGTGACTAAATGACAGTGGCAGGAGTAAATGAACTCTTGGCCAGTGGACTGCAGGATCCAGTGTGGTCCCTAGTGGAAGTCTAGGCATCTCCAGCCTTTGCCTGCGCTTGGCCTTCCAGCTCCAACATCTGCTTACAGCCATGTGGCTGTTGCCTGTTTGTTGCACCTCTCCCTGCCTGACTCAGCTGGCTCAGCCCGTACTGCACCTGCACCGGGAGAACCAGCAGAGGTGATGCAGTGCTGCCGGAGGGGAATATTTACCAGATGATCTCAGACCAACTAGGTGAAGTCCTTCCATGGAACAAGATAACAAAATGGAATTACTGAACATATTTTAGTATAGCAGTTTAAACCTCTGTAATGTTCCACTAACGCAGCATGAATGCAAGGCAATGAAGATTCTGGCTCTTGAGCTCAGACTTGTGTTTCCGGGTTTTCATAACTTGCTTTTTCACAAGGAGAAACCTCTGTGTGCTATTGATACAGTGTGTGTTTGTCATTTGTTTCAAATAAGAAAGTCAATCCTTCACGAAGTCACAAGAAAAAAGATCTGATTTGCTTACTGTGTATCTCAGTATAAACAAATATAAGCAAGGCTGTGGGTGAAAACACCATAATAGCTTCTCAGATCTCGGGTTTTATTTATAAAGTAGGTAACAGAACTCTGTAGCTGTCCTACTGTAAGTAATTTAAATAAAAAGAGACCCAGAACATATTTGGAATGTTCCAGTGAAAAATAGAACATATTTCAGCACCTTGGAATAGGTTAAAAAAGGCCCAAATAATTCACCTCACACTGCAAATTTTTTTCCTAATGGAATTAGACAGGGATTAAAATTTTTGATAGAATAAATCAGTATCACTATGGATATAACAACAGTGCAACAATTTATCTAATAATCTGGGCCTGCAATTTATTCCAAATATATGCAGTCCTCTGCCTTGATGACCAACAGTAGTAACGACCAAGACTCTCAGTACATCCACTCCAGATATAATTTTGCAGCCAAGGGTGCTCACAGCCTGACACCCAGCAGTCAGTTTCCCCTTAAGCAGTTAACAGGCCAAATAATTTTCTCAAATATTAGATCAGTGCTAGCGCATTTGAAGGACATGTTTTGTTTGTTTTCTGGATTCCACTTGGAGTTAAGGACCAAAATATGAAAATATTTTAATCAATTTATCTCACTTTGTTAAAAGGTTATAACTTATTCTTCTTCCCTGACCACTCCATTAGGTTTTGGTAATGCAACCATTACTATTCCTATCCTTCCCTGCCAGCTGCCTCAGCAGTAATTAATCTCCACTGACTGAGGAGCATAAAGGTGCTTTTATCACCATTTTTCCCCTGCATTATAATGATTATATCACCAAAAAGAAAAAAAAAAAGGGGCACCAGAGAACATCTTTAGGTAGGAGAAGATTTCATGTGACAACTTCTATATCCAGTTCAGTGTCAGGTCTTTTTATCTGGCAGTATTTAGAGAGCAAAAGCAATAAATCTTGTTTTCTGTAGTTCCCTGTAATGTGTGAGATTGTAACCACGTCACTGCATGGTGAAATGAGCTCCACAGTACAGCACAGCCATCCCATCTACTGCAGGGTATGGAGAGCCTTTCTGCAACACCCAACACTAAAACACTCCATGGTCCTTTCAGAGGTTACTTGAAGCCACAGAAGAATTTGCAGCAACTTCTCTGGAGATAAATGCTTTAACTTAGTGATACGTGTTTTTTTAAGAGAATTTATATAAGAGTAGTACAATAAGCATTTTTTTCTATACTACTACCTTCAGCATTGGTTTCTTCAAAGTCCGGTCGACATGGCAAAGGTTGATTGCCAGAAACCTCCTTTTGTCACAAAAGCTATACACACAAACCTGATGACAGCCAGCAAAGCCCAGTTTTTGTCTTGTCTAAATCAAATCTACTTTCCCAAACAAGAGAATTCTCTTAGCCAACATACAATCACCAAATACACTGCTGACAGAATGACATTGTCTCCAGCCTCTATTTGCAGTCAATCTTCTGAATCCCATCTCAGAGGAGCCTTTCAAACAACTCCATCACTAATACATTGAATGTAACAATATTCGTCAGTTGTCATGAAATAGTTCGCCTCGAAAGTCAGAAAGCATTTTTGTTCAAGTAATTTTGTAACTAATTTTAAAAAGTTTCAAACAGTGGATGACGTCTCTTCCAGTTACAAACCTACCCAATGAGCCTGGATTTTGTCAGCGAAACAGACAAGTATGCACAGAACAGAGCAAAGTCCTAAAATATCAACACTGTTATGTTAAGGGGTTTTGTAATGGATGTAGCGCAGCCTTGACACACAAAAAAGTATCACAAAGGAAATAAGCCTTGTTGGTCAGTTTGATGCCAGGAACCGTTCCCATGCCACTGTCCACCCACAAATATTTACATTGAAGAAATGCTTAACCAAAACTGAGGGAATTCACCACTTTTCACTGAAAGGCTGGAGTTAAAAGGAATCAGTGAAAATTCAAATAATTTTATTTACTTTTGCAGAGGACATTAAAAATTATCATTTAGAAATATGTGATAAACATTCTTCCCCAGACAGATTTACTACAAAACCAGTTTTGGGATTTTGTGTCCAGACATCAGAAAGGAAAAAAAAAATAGAGATGAACAGAATCAAGGCGACATCGAGTGGCGAATCTTGTAATCACACTGCCCTCTTCCCTCAAACCAAAAGATAGTCATTATTGTCATTTTATATCTCTGTGGTAAATTGAATAACATTCTTGTCATTTCTTTCTAAGAACAGAACTGTTAAGATAATTTGTGTACTCATAGCCACATCACAACTTTCCAAGTACTTTTACTTTGGGGGGATGAAATTCCAACAACATATTGGCTACATATTATTAAAATTCATCCGTTTTAATTTGGAAAGCCATATAAAAAATAATCCATCTCTCTTGTTGATGGAAGAATTCATAAAGGATATAAAACTATGTGTGGGTAATAGTTATAATCACTACTGGGAGGGAGGGGGAAGCTGACTGTATTACAGAATGGTAGCGCTGGCAAGAACAGCAGCATAAGAGTTGAACCAGAAACCTTTAGGATTAAAAGCCTAAACTTTTTTAGTCTAAACTGAGACTTTATACTGATCCTCACTCATCAATAGATTTTATACTCCATCTTTGAGAATTAATTTGTCCAGAAGATCTGAACGCTGCAAATCCTGTGTCAGGTTCCATTTATATCATATATTGACCAAGGACTGAAAAAGAGGATTCAAAGCTAAAATAATTAATTGCTACAGTCTGAGTTTAAAAATCCGTACAATAGACAGAGATAGTTGAAATAACTTGCAGTCTTCAGATTACACGAAGAAGGTACACAGCACACACTAAAATTACTGAATTATATAAATATAGGACTGCATCTCTGAAAAAATTAATGATTCGGGTTCTACTAGAAATGGGAAAACAAAAGAAACAGTGCTTGTATAAGACTTGTACATACAAATATATTGTTATTTGCCTCTGGCAGTATGTTATTTATGTGTGATTATTGTTAAAGAGCAAAGATAAAATTTAATATAGCTTTCATCACTGCCCGCTCTTTTACACAAACAACTTGTTAATGCATTATTGTGAAGAAAAAGCTTGCCATACAAAGACACACATTCAGTGCTGCAGAAATGCCACAGAAGTCTGTGTGCTGCTGATTTTCTGAACACAGTGCAAACTCATAAACCATGTAACTATGCAGCTCCAATCATATATACAGAGGGGTTTTAACCTTTCCTAGAAAACACCTACATATTACACTACTGTAAACAAATTGTAAAATAATAATAGATTAAAAAAAAAAGCTCCCAACCTATTGACAAAGCCACCTTCCATTTGACAGGCATATCTTGAGAGAATAGTGTTTAATTATGGTCACATTTGGGATTTCTAAAAGATTCTTCTAAAACCCTGTGTAAATTAGCCTGCCCTGGAACCAAAACATGGTTAGCAAGGTTTAGTTTTCTGTGCCTAGCACACCACAAGCCTGACCTGCATTTGAGCCCGTGGGGAAAAAACTGCTATCAAATTATAAAAACAAAAGACTGCCCACAGCAGAGCAGTGGGCCTTGTGGGGTGAGTGCCTAAGCAGTAGGATCTTAGTGACAACAATGACATCTGTGCTTTAAACCCAATCCCCTTCCCTTTGTTTGTTGAGAAAATGCACAAGTGGAAGATACTGTCTGGTATCACTGCACTGCCACAAAAGTAGTTTCAACATCATTACTGTTCCTTTGAAACAGACACTAGTGTAGGCTATTTGGATAGGATATTTAGATACGTGGGTTCTGTACAATGTTCTGTACATTGTGTAAGTGTTGCAGTAGGAGCTGAAGCGTCACCTCTGCATCTGGAAAACACAAAACTGCCAGATCGAGAGAAAACAACCAACTTCCTTCCTTCACAAGCTACAGTCAATTATCAAAGTCTGGCCACAAACCTTTCATGCTGACTAAGTGTCCATAAGTGATGCTCTTAAATTTCCTTTTATTACCACTTTGTATCTGGATAAAAAATAACTCTATGTCAATATTGTCTAACTTTAATAGAAAACAAACACAGGGTTTTCAGTTTTCCAGGGTGCTGGCAACCCATACTATTCAATAAACAATTTTTGCAAGCTTATGGAAAACCTGATGCTGAATCATTTCCCAAGAATGCTCCGACTCCGTAGTCAGCAGTGATAAGGCAGTAATACAAAATAGCGAATAAAAATGGAAGTCACAGAGTCTTTCTGTCCTGAAATCAATGTCATTGCAGAATTTTTTAGGTAGCTACTGGACTGATACTCCTCAGACAAGAAGAAATCATTTTATAAGTTTTCTAGTTCATGTTATCGCAAGACTATATTCAGGGCAAACTAAACTGCTCACTGAATCAGATCTTAGGAACAGTTTGGCAGGTTTGAAGATGAGCAGAGAAAATGGAGTAAGTTTATCTGAAGCCTCAAAACTCAATAAAGGAACATTAGCACCAACATTCAACTATAGTGGAAGGCATTGTAAATCTGATCAAGAAAGAAATTATAAGCTCCAAACTTGGAATACCTGGGACAAGAGAAACTGCTGTCTTCTGAACCACTTCTGTGGTTTCAAGGCCTGCCCTTTTGCCACCAATCTTAATGGAAATAGAATCATGCCAAAATTGGAACTGTGGCCTCCAGGAAATAAAACAAGAAGCGTTAATAAATCAGGAGCACTAACAGGTCAATCAAGACGGTTCTTGCTAAGTGATTACATGAATGACATAAAGATAGAACTTATCTAATGAATCAAATGTGCCCAATGAAGCTGTAGCACAAGAGGTCAAAAACTGGAGTCTTTATATTATGTACAACACTTTGGTCTCTCTCACTGACAATCTTTTTTTATCAGTTGTCTGTTTAAAGACATCTCTCTCCTTGTTAGTAGCATGTGGGTATCACATACTAGTGTACTACCACAATTAATACTTTATATTTTCTCTTTAAATTAGGTCCATATCAGATGCTGCTAAAAGTATTGCTTATTATCCTGTTGCTGATTTTAAAGAAGGTGGTATTTGCGCTCCCTTAAGACTCTCTAAAAAATAGTAGACCCTTCTACTGAAATTTGAAAAGACAGTCTGAAATAGGTTATCTTGTTGAGGTGAAGATATCCAGTACAAAAAATCCAAACCCACGTGGCTGAATTTGGCAGAATTGTAAGTTGAAAAGGCAGGTCTGTAATGAAAGTGTCAGGCAATATTATTTTAGATGACATCAAATACAAAACTTCCAATCCCTTCTTTACTTAACTGCAGTATCTAGTTTCTCTGTATGCACGACATATATGATTGTATTTGAAGGAACAACCATTTTTTGAAACTATCAGTTTATGCACCATCAGGCTGCTACTGGCAGGTTGCAGGTTTTGGAGGGGATGGGATTATATTTTTTATAATCTGAACTCTAGAATTTTGACAGTTGTTATTTCTTTACCAGCATTTTAATTCTTCCTCATTATCCTAGTCTGTTTAATGCTTGGTACATGAGTCAGGATTGTATCCAAGGCTAGGATGTTTCCAGGAGAGTAAGAGAGAGGCTGGGCATCTCAGACTAAAAGAGACAAAGTGCATTCCGCAACACTGCTGTGTCCCTGAGCTACCACAAAGTGAAATGCCATCGTAACAAGGGAGGCTTTAATTCAGATTTACAGTGGGGTTTGTCTCACAGCTCTGCCACCTACATGTTAATAACACCTTTCCTTTAAACCCACCATGTTCCATCAATCTTTACTATCTTCCAAGTTAAGGCTGCAATGAGTTTTGCTTCAGTTCACTGCACTGCAAGTATTAACTTCTGGCAATCAGCAGCACAGCACATTAATTTCACATATGAAATAAGCACTTCACAATACTGTAGAGCTGACCTAAAGATGTAAGTGTCTCTTTTTCTTATAAAAGAAAGGACCTTATGAGAATAATACAGTACTTGAGGTCACAAGGTAGCTCACAAACCACTTAGGGAATTAGTAAGCCCTCAATACCAGCTCAGTTAGTCAAGCCCCGAGGCACTGGGGAGCTGAGCCCCAAAGTGAAATGCAGCAATCCCAGGAGGTGCCACTTGTGAGGAAAATCAGCAGTGGCTGAAGTCTGGAGAAAGAATTTGCATCCTGGGTAGATCAATCAAGGCAAAGAAACATTGGACCCCAGAACTGAGCTGCCTACTGCAGCAAGCAGCAGCACACATTATATTTATTACACCAGGTAATGACAGCATTCCATAGCTGGATATGAATTTTCACACATATGGGATGAGCCACATAGATATGGCTCTTATTTCCAGATCTCTAGTCTTTACTTGAGAAAAAAAGAAAGTGGACTGGTATTTTATTGTTAAAACACCAGTTAAAATTCATTTGGTACACTAAGGATAAACTATAGATGCTTGTGATTGGTATCCCAAATTGCTTTAATATTTTTATCTGAAATAATGATATTGTACTTTTTTTTTTAATCTTATAATGCTATATCTTACTTCCAAAAAAACTTTTTATTGCCAAACGAATGCAAAACCTGCCAATAATTTTATAGCCAAAAGAATCTAAGCCAAAATCTCAGAAATGTAAGGTTGAGTGGATTGGCTCTCCTGAGAGACAATTATTTGGGTAATGAAAAGGTCCTTTTTAGTGCTTTGCATTGAGAACTTTCAAGAGATTTAAAAGTAGCTTTGCACCTACAGGAAATGTGTCCTGCAACACCCTATTACCAGTTCCTTTATTACACACTTGTATACACACCTATATCCACACTTTACAGAAATGCTGGTTGTGCTCCTAACAAGAAGGCGGTTGTGGAATGGCCCTTCACACTGCATTGTAAATATTCTGTACAGCTTTATTCTGGTTTTTGAAGGAAGCCAGGCCTGTAGTTGCACTCTTCTTATCTGCCATCTCACATCATTTCCCTACATCATTTTCTTCTCTCCCCTTTCCCTGTCTGTGGTCTTAAAGATATCAAGTAGCTACAGCAGACAGGCAAACTCAGGTTTGTGCCCTTCCTCCAAAGTAAAGAAAATGCCAGATTTCTTTCAGGCCCGGGAGGAAAAAGCCAAATGCCCAGCACAGGTGTGCTGCTCCAGGGAAGCTGCAGCAAGTGCTACTGCAGAGCCAAGCAGGCAGAGGTAAGAAAGGGGCAGCACTGAGGAACTTCAGGGCAACGCCCACAAGGAACAAAGTCACCTCTGTTTCGCTGTTCTGGAATAAAACACTGTGTTAGGGTTTTTTTACCTGAATAATATCTTTCAGTAAACAAGCATAAGAATAGCTGTCGAGTCACACAAAAGAACCTGAAGCAGAGATTTTGCTCTCATGTAATCTCTGTACTAAAAGACTTTTTAGAGACATCCCACGGCTCCAGCTGTTTTGTATACAGCCCCTGGTGAAACAGTGGCCAGTAAAGGGTACACAGGAAAGAATGTGAAAGGCAAACAAATACATAATATATTTTCTCTGTGTACATATTTAATTTCCACAATGGATCACAGTTTTGACTCAAAACTGGTACCCAACTGGTAAACTTGCCTGTAACAGCTGTGAGGGATATTTCTTATTTTGAATTTAATGGCTTTTTTTCATTTCTTCTTTCCTACTATAAGGTCAGTCTTGGCATATACCCTGTGCTTTTTCTCTCCCCCTCAGCTTTTCTATTATTACAACTTCCCAGGAGAAGCTAACAGCAAAATAATTTCTTCCTTTCTCTGCTGTTATTTTCTTGACTAACACGCTCTACACCTTCATCTTTCCCTTACCTTGCTGATCATCTTTAATTGCCCTGTAATAGTCTCATCTCTCTCTGGACAGGACTTCATTGACTTTTTCAAGGAAAAACATACCGTGTGTGCCGTATATCCCCCCCTACCTACATTCTCTATTATGGTCACTTTCCTCTACATCTCTTCTTTCAGTATTCCACCTCAGTCATCTAAAAGTCATGCACTACACTCAAAATTCATAAATTTTACTCAAATCATTCCTTTTAGGCAAGGTTATCCAGATTCTGCATCCTCAAATTCTGTACTCAAACATTTTAAGTATTATTCATTACATTGTAGAATCATCACTGTCATGAATTCAAAGTGGAAAGCAAGACCTGAAGAAAGCTGAAAGTCTAAACTCACCCATAGCAGTTGACAATATTGTGCCCCTTTTCTTGCTTCAGGCATTTATCTTCTCACTTTTCATCAGACTTGTAGCGGTTTTTTTAAGTTTTAATTATCTGTCTTTTCTCCCTTGGAGTGAAAGTGACAAGAATTGCAGTAACTGTTCTGTCTCTCTCCCTTTTGTTTATGTCCTTCAGACTGCAAACACTCCAGGCCAGTGTAATCCTTCTTGCAATGTTGTGGGATACAAGACACAGGGTTCCTAATCCCCAGCTGAACACTTGTATCAAAAGGAGAATTTTCTTTAACTGAATCCCAACGAATATAAATATCATCTGTGTCATTCCGTCATTCCTCTCCTTTATACAACGAAATGTGGGAGATGCAATTTTTAGAGATGGAACTTCAATCTGGCAGCAGGGATAGGACAAATTCCCCCAACAGTGGTTCCTTGTGCTCTGGTGCTTCCCAAACCCTCACATTCCCCATGTTTCTATTAGACGCTCTTTGGAGTTGCAGCAACTTTAGCCAGCAAAATGATTAAGAAATGTGTCACATTGCCTGTCTCAAGGTCTGCAGGATTGACTAGGCTCATGTCTTTGTCTTTGAGACAGATGGGCATGCTGGGCTCCTTGCCAGGGTCACTCCATAGCACTGTCACCAAGGACTTATCCCCTCACCCAGTGTCACCATGGTGCACACTGAGACTGCACTGAGGGGGACGGGACCAGTCACACCTGGGCACTGCCCGGGAGCTCTTCACCACCATCCTCTGACTGAGAAGTCCAAGGTCACACGGGGGGACTGCACAAGGGACTCTGAGGGGACACTGCGGGGACACAGTTTTGGGCACCACAACATAAAAAAGACATTCAGCTACTTGAGAGTGTCCAAAGGAGGGCCACGAGGACGGTGAGGGAGGGGAAGCCGTATGAGTGGGTCAGGACACTTGGTCTGTTTCGCCCGGAGGAGGCTGAGGGGAGACCTCACAGCAATCTACAGCATCCTCATGAGGGGAAGCGGAGGGGCCGGTACCGATCTCTGCTCTGTGGTGACCAGTTACAGGACCCGAGGCAACGACAGAGAGCTGGGTTAGGGGAGGCTGAGACTGGTATCAGGAAGAAGTTGTTCACACAGAGGTTGGGCACTGAACAGGCTCCCCAGGGCAGTGGTCACAGCACCAAGCCTGACAGAATTCAAGAATTGTTTGGAAAACGCTCTCAGACACATGGTGTGACCCTCCATGGGGTGTCGCCTGCAGGGTCAGGAGCTGGGTTCGAGGATCCTCGCGGCTCCCTTCCAAGTCTGTGATTCCGTAGCTCCCAGCGCCCCCCTCCGCTCCTGAGGCAGCGCGCGGAGCTACAACTCCCAACCTGCCCCGCGCCGCGCGGCCCGCCGCAGCCGACTACATATCCCGGCATCCCACTGGGGCGCCTCGTTCTCGCGAGACGCCGGGACGCCCCGGCGGCGCTGTCGCGAGAGCGGCGGGCCCGGAAGCTCCACGTCGGAGGTCGGATCCTGCCCGGGCGGCGGCACCGGAGCGGCGCAGCGGGGCCATGGTGAGCGCGGGCAGCGACGGACGGTGTCCGGGGGGTGCCCTCGCCCCCGCTGCGGGAGGGTGACCGTCCCACCCCGGCCCCAGCGAGGCAGCGCAGCCCCGCGATCGGCGGAGCCGAGGGGCAGGAGGGGGCCGGGGCCGGAGCGGCAGCGCAGTGCTGCCCGCGGGGTGCTCCTCAGACCGACCGAGCAGTTGTGCCGGAGTTCGGAGTGCGTGTCGCACTCAGCCCTCGGATCGGCCGTTCCCGGCCCTTGGGAGCCGCAGATCCCAGCAGTTCCAAGGATAAGCAAAGAATCAAGTGTAGTTGTGCTTGCCTTCCCAATGTTTGTAGCAGGAGAATGAACCCCAGATTGATCTCTACCGTCAGATGTCATGTCTGTAATACAGGCACTACATGATAACTAGGTGGCTTTATCTCCTGGCAATGTCTAACATATGTAAGTGCAGGTTTTATTAATACATGCAGTGTTCTTTGATCAGCTATTATCCACTAAGTTCTCTGAGATAAAAGCAGCGTTAAGTGATCTCAAATGACTGTCTAAATGAATCTGTAATGCCTCGAATATTTTAGAAAATCACCTTGCCTTTTAAATACTCTGGCTTTACATTACCAATGATGAAAGTGGAAGGTCAGAGCCTTTTTTGTAAGGGAAAGACTTAAATTTTCCCTCCTCTCAGTTTCTACAACATAGTGTTCCATTCTAGAATGTAATTTGGGAATTGCGAATGCAAGCAAATTTATAATGGGCAAATGTTGTTGTGCTCTATTGTCATAACTGACTTTCCTTCCTGATTTGTCAGGCGAAGTAGCAGGAAGATTAATTTTCTAACATTTATGTTAGGAGCAAGTTCTCTTTGCTTTGCTTTCATAGTTCGGGGACACCAGGAAGATGTGCAGTGCATCTTTTTTTTTTTTTTTGACTCTACTGGAGATACTTTTTACAATATGAAGAAATTCTGAATTTCGTAGAATTAAATTAAACAGACCCATAGCCATTGGTGGGGATGTGATGCTTCCTACAAAAATAAATACGCAGCTGCGTAGGAAAGAGTAGTAACCTTCTGTCTGCCTGAAAAGCAGGATTGGCTCTTTTTATTCTAAGAGTAAACTTCAGCTCTCCTTTTCCCTGTTCTGTGCCAGTTTCCTGTTAAAAAACCTGGTATTCCCAATTCTTTCCCCCCCAGCCTCTCCGACTCGATATCAAGCGGAAGCTGACAGCCCGGTCTGACCGGGTGAAGAGCGTGGACCTGCATCCCACGGAGCCATGGATGCTGGCCAGCCTTTACAATGGCAGTGTTTGTGTTTGGAACCATGAAACACAGGTGATGGCATTAGTTGTCCCTTATTATGAAATATTCAGAACTGACAGATGTGTATCTGGTGTTGAAAAATTGAATTTATACAAGAATCTTCAATCACTCCCACTAACTGACTGTGCTCTCCTCTGTCTGAGTACAAAAGTCACTGTATCAGTGGACAAGTGACATATTGGACGCTGTTAAGAAAGTATACAGAGCTGATTTCAAAATTGGTATTTTCTCCAGTGCTATAAACTTAACTATTTTTATTTTTAGACTCTGGTGAAGAATTTTGAAGTGTGTGACCTGCCCGTGAGAGCTGCCAAATTCGTGGCGAGGAAGAACTGGGTTGTCACTGGAGCTGTAAGCTGTTCTCCACTTGTGGTTTCTTATGCAGCTGCGCTTTCTCTAATTTATTGTCGTGCTGTTACTTTGTGCACCCCATAATAATCTGACCTGATATGAATTTGTGGAGGAGAAGGGAATACTTCACTACAGTTTCCCAGAAATTTTCTCCTTTAAGGAAACTTAGAAGCTTAAACTTTTCATTTCAAAAGAGAGCAAGCTGCTAAGGTGACTAACTCTGCAGGTAATGCCGGGTAGATGTAGTTCAGCTTTTCCTGCTAACTGGAACATACTCAGCACACAGTTCTGACTCAATATTATTGGTGCTAATTTAACTAAAATGAAACTATTGACAATCCTAGATAAGATGAATTAGAAATTGCTTTCTACTTTTCTTCTTGGATATATTAAAAATAAATTTTTTCATTTTGCTCACTTGTAGAAAAAAATCTCTGCTTTTAGTCAGTGAATCTACCTTGGGAGGAATAGTTGTATTCTAGTCTTGGTAACACATTTTTCTTTATGGAGTGAATATTTTTTGGCTAAATTAAGGTAATGCTGAAATACTTTTGTCTCAACTTTCATTTCCTAATCTTCTGCCCTGTACACAGAGTAGACATTTCATTTTGTTATCTTATGCTGCCATGACTGAGTTACTTGTGAAACGAAAGTTTGGTTGAAGTTTTTTCCATTTCATAAATGACTTGGAACAGCAATGTGTAATTTATAGCCGCCTGAATCCAAGTATAGTTTGTATCATTAGCAAACAAAAATTTTTAAACTTTTTGTTGTCTTCAATGGTGGAATGTTTTTACCTACCTCCCCTGCATTGCGTAGAAGGTGCACTGCACAAGAGACTTACTTTCATGTGGCTTTTCTTCCCTTTCCTAGGATGACATGCAGATCAGAGTTTTTAATTACAACACCCTGGAAAGAGTTCACATGTTTGAAGCCCATTCCGACTACATCCGGTGCATTGCTGTGCACCCCACACAGCCCTTCATCCTGACAAGCAGTGGTGAGAGTCCTTTGGGATATTTTCATGTTCGATAACCAGCTATTTTCAGGCTCCTGTTTTCTGTGCAGTGAAGGATTGCAAGTCTTCTTGGGAAGACTCAGGATTCCTTGAGCAAGTAGCCAGTGTGACAGTTGTCATTTTGTTGTTTCTTTGCTAGATGCATTCATGTTTCTTTAGTGTGCACTTACAATTTAAAATATAATGGCTTATGTTCTTGTCAGAGAAGAGCAAAGAGCCTTCTCTCTTAATATCTGCCAGAAGAAGCATTCATATATGTGCTAATCAGTGTGGCAAACTCTCTAATAACAGCTCAAGTTGTGTTTTTTAAAAGATTTCATAGTGGTTTGGAGTAAGTTTTTAGCTGGGAATCTGACTTGAAAGCAACAGATAACTTTCATCTTTTTTTCCCAAAATACCACTGAATTCTCTGTTCTTTGAGGTGATCTGTGTTACTGAGGAAGACCCCAGTGTCCCATCAGACCTTGCCCAAGAACACTTAGATTGTGCTGCTGAGTCCTTTTCCTTCCTGGAAACCTTACACTAATGTAGTCTCTGCAGGACTGCAGAGAGCTCTGTGAGTCACAGGCACTGTGTATTTCTGTGTTTTGCTGTTGAAGGTACTTAAGGACCCAGATTCGCTGTCTCTGCTTCATCCTTAGCACTCCCCAGAGCAGGTGCTGCAGAACAAAACAAAGGGCCAATTGCTTAATGTCTGCCCACTATTTTAAGATTAACAATTCAATACCTTGATTCTTAACCTCCTTTTTAAAGACAGAGGTATTTCTTTTTAGTTTTATCACCAGTACTGGACAACCTTTTTGAGAAACTCTTACTCCCTGTAGTCCTTCTGCCAGGACTGGTAGTCCTACAGATGAAAATAGATTATTAGCAGATTATTCCAGCCTTTAACATGAAGTGATGGAGAATTATGCAGTTTAAGAAGGTAGCTATCACTCACTGAAGCTTGGTTGTTTGTTGTTTGTGGTTTTTTTCAGATGACATGCTGATTAAACTCTGGGACTGGGATAAAAAATGGTCTTGTTCTCAGGTCTTTGAAGGACACACCCATTACGTCATGCAGATTGTCATAAACCCAAAAGACAACAATCAGTTTGCCAGTGCCTCTTTGGATAGGACAATTAAGGTAGAGAAACTATATTTGGGTTTTTTAGTCATTAAGTGATATCAGCGTACACAAACCAATAATCCTGTATGGATGATGGGTCAGTATTCTTAAAAGCAGATGCAGTAATAGAATTTTGACTGAACAAAGACCTGGACATTGGTCCAGGCACCTGCTTAGTAATTCAGTAAATTTATCAGTTTACCTGTTGCCTCTAATCACTGAAAAGTAGTTCTTAAAACTCTTTTAAGTGCTATATCTCCATTTGGACTACACAGAAATATTGGAGAGGAGTAATGGTTATACTGTCAGTGAGTGGTTTGGGCATATTGAAACTATATAGTGAATAAAGACTTTAACTGTGCATTAAAAGAAAAAACTAAACCCTGGTAAAGGTGTCTCTCCCATTACTATCATGTCCTTAGCCAATGCATTGAATTGTTTCCAAAGATGCCTTCAGCCTTCTCATGGCAGACCCTGATGAGTCTCATTTGCTGTGCAGCTATAACTAAATATCTGTGACTACAGGTTTGCAGCCACTGAGCAGTGACACTTCCTCACATTTCCTGTTCATTATCAGTATATTGGCTGTACAAAGCCACCACTGATTTCACATGTCCACAGATGTTGAGGTGTTTATTTGATGTGATAAACAATGATGAGAAAACAGTAGTATAGCTACACTTGACTTGGTTCATTTTGTATCTTCATTTAACATGAGATTTTATATTCTTTAACGTAACTGGAAAAATTAAAATTCAAGACATTTGGATGAAACTCATGTATGATTATAATTAGTTACTAGTTAATTTTATAAACATATACTACTTCTTAAAAGCAGTGCTTTATATGGTTTCATGTCCTTAAAAAAAAGTTTAAAGAAACCAATTTCATTGTTTAGAGGTATGAGCAGAACATGGGCAATTCAGCATGTTATTTGTGTTTATTGGGGGAGGGACTGGTAGTTGACTGAGCAGTTGTTGAGGTGACAACTGTGTCTTTGGAATTCTGTATTATTTCTCTTTGGACTTGTAAAGTACCTCTGGATACCTGCCGTGTTTGCCAAGGGTGACCTGGACACAAAAGGTCACTAAGTACACATGGTTGTGTTTTGTTGGGTCTTTTCTGGCAAGGTGTGGCAGCTCGGATCATCATCTCCCAACTTCACCTTGGAAGGCCACGAGAAAGGAGTCAACTGCATTGACTATTACAGTGGTGGTGACAAGCCATACCTCATTTCTGGGGCAGATGACCGGCTGGTGAAGATCTGGGACTACCAGGTGAGTGCTCAACTCCTCAGGAGCCTTTGCAGGCTGCCACATTTGGTATCAAGTTTCTGTTGTTAGCATTAGACTTTTTCCTTGTGACAAAATTGATCCCTCCCTTTTAGGCTTCATGTTTGTGGATTAAGCTGTTCCTCTTCTGTGTTCAAGTGTAAATATTGCTCCTGTATCAACTCTTTCCATCCTTCCACTTCTCTTTTTTCTTTTTTTCATTCTTTATTGTGTCCCCCCCTCCTTTTTCATCCTGTCCACATTGGCACAGTCTCATGTGTTGCATGCACACACATGTGGTGTGCTTCTCCTTGGCAGGAGTCATGAGGTGCCCTGTTTGAATGCTCTACAGGAAAGAGAGATCTAATCCAGGGGTTCAATTCTGTTGCTGGACCCTAGAACTCAAAAGTTCCTCCTGTGTACAAGTATCTGAATGGCCAGAAGGGCAAGACAAAAGTTGTTAGGTGGTACTTTCTGGTTGCTAAAACTTAACTGCCTCAGAGTAAATGCAAGCCCAGAAGTTAAAGCTGGCACTGTTAATTTAAGCATTCACTGCAGTAATGAATAATACACAACAGTGCTTGAAATTTTGCCACCATGTACAGCTGGAGACTCCAGATACATGCTCCAATCCTAGTTATCTCAAGCAGAGTAAACCTCTCTTTCACAACTTTGTGAATGAACATTCTTACCAAAGACCTAAATTAGATGTGTTTTCACCTGCAATGCAATGCTTTGTTACGATTTTTTTTGCAGTGAATTCAGCTTGCTATCTTGCTTTAATCAGTTGTGCTATGCAGCTCTGAGAAAGCATATTTTCTAGGCATTAACATATCTGAAAATAGAGGAAAAGGCCTCTGTCAAGAGAAATAAATATTTTCTTCTGGGCAGGAGGTACAACTGAATACAATCACAGTTTTCAATAGCTTAGTGCTGTTGTTTGAACGCCTTGGAAATGTAAGAAATCTAGAGAGTTTTCAGATAGATTTTGGATTTGGGGGAGATTTGTTTTAAGAAATAAAGGTTAAAATGTAGCACTGTGTTCTCTCTTTCAGAATAAAACCTGTGTCCAAACACTGGAAGGACATGCTCAGAATGTGTCATGCGTCAGCTTCCATCCAGAGCTGCCCATCATCATCACTGGCTCTGAAGACGGTAATTTTGTGTTTTCTGATGTATAAAGGACAGGAAAAGAACTTAGGGGAGAACTCTTCCTGTGGTGTGGCTGCAAACCTGCTGCCCTCACACTGAGGAGAGATTAAAGGATCCATCCCTTTGTTTTTCCCTAGGAACGGTGCGCATTTGGCACTCCAGCACTTACCGCCTGGAGAGCACCCTGAACTATGGCATGGAGAGGGTGTGGTGTGTGGCCAGCTTGAGAGGCTCCAATAACGTAGCTTTGGGATATGATGAAGGCAGCATTATTGTTAAGGTACAATTAATGGTTTGAAATGAGAAATTGTGATTCATCACTGTCTTCTATGTGCAGAACAACTGATTTCTCATTCTGGGATAATGTGTAGAATACTGAAATACTGGCGTTTTAATTGGCATTTTTTTTATAGAGACTGACTATTTCACTTGATATTTTCAACTGAAAAGAAAACCATCAATGTATTTTTTTCATAGCCTAACTTCTTATTTACTTTCTAGCTTGGTCGTGAAGAACCTGCCATGTCCATGGATGCAAATGGAAAAATTATTTGGGCTAAACATTCCGAAGTCCAACAGGCTAACTTGAAAGCTATGGGAGATGCTGAAATCAAAGATGGAGAGAGGTTGCCACTGGCTGTGAAGGATATGGGCAGCTGTGAAATCTATCCTCAGACAATTCAGCACAACCCTAATGGACGGTAATACATTCTTTTATCACTTCTCTTGAATTGGCTGGGGGGCTTTTGTTAACAGGCTAAACTAAAAGGGATACAAGGTACAAGAGCTGCTCAGTGGAGAGCAGAGGGAACACGATGCAGGAAGGAAATCCAGTTCCATGATGTTTTAGGAGTATATAAAGCTTATGCTCTGTTTGCAGTGATTACATTGGCCATGGGAGCCTTTACCTTTACAGATAATTTGCCTTCTTGCTGCTGCCTATCGAACTGAACAGAGAAAACTGACAAATGCCTCTTTCTCCTGCCCCAGGTTCGTTGTGGTGTGTGGTGATGGTGAATACATCATCTACACAGCCATGGCTCTGAGGAACAAGAGCTTTGGTTCTGCACAGGAGTTTGTGTGGGCACATGACTCTTCAGAGTAAGTCTTGCACATTTTTTCCTTTGTATTACATTTACTGCTGTTACTTTAGTTTAGTTTTCAGGCCATGAAGACCAAAAGATGCATGTAAAATGAACTTCTAATAATTAATTGTCCTGCTTTAAAAGTTTGAATTTTTAGCACTCTGCTAGTTTTAGAAGATAACAGAAATGCAGTTGTTTTGTAGCAGCTTATGATTTAGTCATTCACTACTTTAGAAACTGAATAATTGTTTTGGTTTTTCTCCAATTTAATCTTTATTTAGATATGCAATCAGGGAGAGCAACAGTGTTGTAAAGATATTTAAAAATTTCAAAGAGAAGAAGTCATTCAAACCTGATTTTGGAGCAGAAGGTAAGTACTTTAGAAATAGATATGTTGGTGTGGTTTTTGCACAATGAGGATCTCTTCCACCTTTATTTTCTTGCAGGCATCTATGGTGGCTTTCTGTTGGGAGTCAGATCTGTTAATGGCTTGGCTTTCTATGATTGGGAGAACACAGAACTGATTCGCAGAATTGAAATCCAGCCCAAACATGTAAGTTTCTACGTGGAACTGAAGTTATTTACCTGTCTGTGTTTACTGATTTATATTTTTTTAATAAACTGATTGTCTTGCATGAAGCCAAGCTGTCAATAATAAAGTAATAACTTAAGTTTATCTCAGTCATGTAGCAGAAAGAGAAAAAAAATTCCTGTATTTGTTGGCTTCTCAGTCCTAAGCTTCTAGAGTTAGGTTGTTTTACCCTTAATGTCCACATCATCCTTCTTAGCCTGGGGTGTCTAACACTGTGCCACTGTTGATTCTGATGATACAGATTTTCTGGTCTGACTCGGGTGAGCTTGTGTGCATTGCTACAGAAGAGTCCTTCTTCATTCTCAAATACCTGTCAGAAAAAGTTGCAGCAGCCCAAGAAACACATGAAGGTGTCACTGAAGATGGAATTGAAGATGCCTTTGAGGTACCTTCTATTCAAAAAGCGGAGTAAGATTAGAGATGGTAGAAGCAAGAGAGTGCAGCAAACTTAGTCCTTAACATAGTCCAATTTAAATTTTAGTTTCCAGACCATTTAGTATCACACATTGTTCGTCTGCCTGAGGAACACTTAATCATTTTCTTGGAATTCCTGGGGAGTGTATCCCTGTCTGAATCCCAGAATAATAATAGACCTTGATGCCTGCATTTCTCTTCATCTGTTCACTACTGTCAGAGTGTTACAGGGATTGTTTTTAAAACACACTTTTGGGTCATAGCTTAATTTTTTTTCTAGAATTTTCAAGTTTTGAAATGTTATTCAAGTTTGAGAAGTGAGAAAACCTCATGCTGTGAAATGTCAGAAATCAAAATTTCAGAAGGAAAAAATTATCTTTGATTGTCTTGCTTAATGCTTAGTTTGGTGCTTGTTTCCTAGATTTATAATTGGCTTAGTTAAGAATTAGGTTAGCATTTATGTAAAACTAAATGATCATTTATGTACTTCTAATCTATATCTAAACTTATATTTGCAACTCGCCCAACTATTTACTTATTATAGAATATGGAATTAAATTTTAAATTGTAATAGTCTTTCTGTTACCTAGAAGTATCTTTTTATGTATCTAATTAACCAAAATTTGCTTTGCAGGTTCTTGGTGAGATTCAGGAGATTGTGAAAACAGGCTTGTGGGTTGGTGACTGCTTTATTTACACCAGTTCTGTGAACAGACTCAACTACTATGTTGGAGGAGAGATTGTCACCATTGCCCACTTAGACAGGTGAGCTGTTGCTTCCACAGTTGAAGTGTTAAAAGATTCTCTCAGAGAAGGGAGTTCAAGGTTAACCCTGTCAGCTGCTTGCTGTGCCTTGCTTTAGCATGATAGGTAGGAACAAGTTGGATGTTCTGAGGCAGCAGTGCAGTTGTGGAGGGATGAACAGTGCTGTGTGAAAGTGCACATCCAGTAAAAGTAGAATATTTTATGGGAGTATTCTTGCTAGAATAAGAACTACTGGAATCTTTTTCACAGACTGTTGTGTAGTGGATCTATTGAAGCTGAGTGTTCTTTGTTTTGTTTCAGAACAATGTATCTCTTGGGGTATATTCCTAAGGACAACAGACTGTATTTGGGCGATAAAGAGCTAAACATTGTCAGTTACTCTTTGCTGGTCTCAGTGCTTGAATATCAAACTGCTGTGATGAGAAGAGATTTCGGCATGGCTGACAAAGTTCTTCCCACAATTCCAAAAGAACAGAGAATCAGAGTCGCACATTTTCTTGAAAAACAGGCAAGAAAACTACTTCTTAGTTATCAAACTAAATAAATCAGTTTATTCACATTCTTAATTGAGTTTGCTAAGCAAAACTCAGTCATATTACCTGTGAGCATTAACTCTTGTTAATTATCCCTATTTGTTTGAGAACACTGTAACCTTCTGTTCAGAGTGGTTTTAGGATTAGGTTAGCATTTAGGATTATTTTGACCTGACAGGTCCCAGCTTCACTGTCGGATTTTTATTTTAGGGCTTCAAACAACAAGCTCTTGCAGTATCTACAGATCCAGAGCATCGTTTTGAACTTGCTCTTCAACTTGGAGAATTAAAAATAGCCTATCAGCTTGCAGTGGAAGCAGAGGTAATTATATAAATTTGGGTGATTCATCCTGGATTCTGAGTATGAGCATGAATCTGAGAGGCCCTGTAAGAAAAGACAGTGGTATATGGGGATGCACTACAACTCTCTAAACACAGCTGAAATGCCTCCCAGCTCCTTTGATGAAGTTGTTCTGCCTGTAATCCAAAGGAATCTTGTGGGATGGGGACAAAGAATGTTGTCTGCTCAGAAAACTACAAACTCCTGGAGAACACAAAACTTGAGCCGAGAACCAAGCCTTTATCTCCAATGCTTAACAGTGAGAGGAGGAAAGACAGGGCTGAAGCCTTCAGACCTTTGTTCCAGCCTTGGCAAACTTAGACTGCTTGCACTAGAAAAACTGACAGACAGTGATTTGTCCCATCATTATTATGCAGAGAATCGATCTCATTGTTCCTGCTGTAAAATAATGAAGTCATTTATAAGGAATGTTAACTTAGTTGTAGACACAAATGCCTTTCAGCATTCTGAAAGTTAACTTGGGAGCTTTGAGAGATTGTTATAGTTAAATTTCCCAAGTTATGCCTACATCCCCCCTCCATGTTTACTGAGCTGTTTATTTTATGTAATACTATAGCTGTGTAGGGATCTCTTTTAACAGTCACTGTGTCATGCTGGGAAGCTACAGTAATCACAGTACCTCAAAGGGAAGACAAGTATAGTCATGGGATACAGCACCTTCACAAGTAAACTTGTATTTTCCTGCTGAGCACTCTGAAAACCTTTACATGCTGTTCAGAAATGTGAGTGGTTTACTTTTCTCTTTCCCTCCCTCTCCCCTTTTTGTACAATTAGTCAGAACAGAAGTGGAAGCAACTTGCAGAGCTTGCCATTAGTAAATGCCAGTTTGGCTTAGCCCAGGAGTGTCTGCACCATGCACAAGACTATGGAGGACTGCTGCTCCTGGCCACAGCTTCAGGAAATGCCAGCATGGTGAACAAGTTAGCCGAAGGTGCAGAAAAAGATGGCAAGAATAATGTGGCGTTTATGAGCTACTTCCTGCAGGGAAAGTAAGTAGCAAACGAGATTCTGATTGTTCTGTTCTGCTTTCCCAAGTGCCAAGGCCCTCAGGTTCTTCTAGTGGTTAACTACAGCTGCATTTAAACTCTATGGAGAAAGATGGTCATTGGTCCTTCTCAGAAAAGCTCATTCTATTTTATGATGACTGCTAGATTTAAAATCTGAAATGAAAGCACTTTAAGTTAATGTAATAGAATAAACAGCTAAACTAATACAATAATTTGTCTTTATTAGGTTTACTGGTTAAAATCACATTTTGAAATCTTTTAGGCTTGATTCATGTTTGGAACTCCTGATTAAAACTGGGCGTCTCCCTGAAGCCGCTTTTCTTGCACGGACGTATTTGCCAAGCCAAGTTTCGAGGTAATTTCTAAGCATATGCAGAGCGTGAATTATGTTGTCAGAATGAGCTGTCTGTAACAAATCTGGTTTGCATCTCCAGGGTTGTTAAACTCTGGCGGGAGAACCTCTCCAAAGTCAATCAAAAAGCTGCTGAGTCCCTTGCTGATCCTACAGAATATGAAAATCTTTTCCCTGGATTAAAGGAAGCTTTTGTTGCTGAAGAGTATGTCAAGCAAAGTCTTGCTGACTTGAGGCCAGCCAGGGAATACCCCCTTGTCACTGTAAGTAGAAAGTTTTACTGTCTCTAGAAGAAAAACACTTGGTGCTGTGTAAAATCAGCTCTAAGCAACTCAGTGCAACACTTAAACGGGGTTTTTTGACTTCTAGCCAAATGAAGAAAGAAACTTACTTGAAGAAGCAAAAGGATTTGAGCCTTCTGGAATAATGACATCTCAGGTCAGTGTTTCTACTGAGTGATGAATGTAAGGGAGAACTTTGCTATCTTACAGTAACATCTACTCTGGAGAATATTTCACCAGTAATGGACAAATTGTTGCTTTTATTACCTTGACTGTAAGTGCTGCAGTTGGTTTCGTGTTCTTTTGCCTCAGATTCTTCTTAATCTGCATCTGTACCTGCTAACAGATTCTTGACTGTGAAATTATTTCTGTGCTTCCTTACCTTGGGTCACCCTTTGTAGTGTGAGTAATTGTAGAGTCTTACCATTGAATTCATCTTACAGAAAAATAACTCCAACTGCATTTACAATCACTGCCTCGACTGCAGCTGGTTTTGTAAAAGCTCAGTAGCTGGAAATGGAAACTCTTGCATATTACAGCAATGAAAAATTCTTTGCGTTCTTGGCTAGGGTGCTGCGTGGTTATGGAATAACACTGCCCCATAACTAACTGACCAGGAATCCTGCTCGGGTACTTGAACACAGGTTCTAATCAATATCTGAAGTAACAAACTCATTTTTTTTACCACCTCAGTTGTCCAATTATTATGCAGAAAATAGGACAAGTATAAGGTATAAGCATACAGATTGAAACAAGCACTTAAAGCTTTTCAGAGCCTTAACAGAAGATGACAACCTCTAATTTTGCTCAAATACACTTTACATTTGTATATGAAAATCATAATGCAAGGCTTTATAAAGGCAGTGATGTTGGCACAGCTCTTTGAGGCTATAAACATCTAAAACCAAAACTGCGCTGGAAACTGAGGGAGAAACAGAAAAGCTACAACTCTCCATTGTCTGTTTTTCCTCATAGGAGATGCACTACGAAGCATAGTTTTGAACACTTCTGACAGACCAGAAAAGTTAGGTTACTTTTAAGCCTCTGTAGTGACTCTTTGCCTCTTGTGTATCGAAGGAAATAACATTAAAGCAAAATCAAACTTGTCTGCACATTTGTTAAAAATGATAACATTGTCAGGGCTACCTGAAACATATGAGAACGAGCTTGCATTAGAAGCTGAGAACAGCACCTCAGTGTATCTTTGCATTCAGCTCATGATTGCATAGAAGCCCTAAACCCCAGCTGTCTCTTACAGCTGAATATGAGACATTTTGTAGGAGACAGATTAATTCTATAATTAAATACAGTTAATTGAATAGTACCATTGCTTCAGTAATAGTACTAACTGATGAATTATCTTAATATAAAACTTGTGCAGCAGTGAAGCGAGAAGATGAAGTGTTAAATCATTATAGGATATGGAACTTTAAAGCCCAGCAACTACTAAAATTTGCTGTCAGTCTCAACTAACTGAATTTCTCCTGCTGAGGACATTGAAAATCACTGACAGCACTTCAGTATTTGAAATGTACTGGTACTTTCTGAAGGTTGTTCTCATTTTATCAGTCCCATCATCAACTACTTCAAATAAATTGGGGAGGGAAATAGTCTCCAGTGGAGTGAGGACTAGAATCCTTTGTGACAGTGAAGATGTGGCTCGAGAATAACTGAGGGAAACTGAAAGAGAACCACTGGGAAAGGGGCATTATAGGTCTGCTGTTGTTTACCTGGTTTTGTTGAAAGAATTTAAATTGAAAAAAACTAAAGGAATTTCTTTGCCCTTAGAAGAAGGCTGAAGAACCAGTTCCCTCTCCTAAACAAGAAGTGATGAAGACAGTTGTGCAGAATTCTGATAACTTTCCAGCAAGAGATCAAAAGGTACCAAAATGGTTTTATGAGGGGAAGTATAAGCACCCAATTAATTTTACTTTAAAGACTTTAATTAGTGTGATTTAACAAAGCTACTGGAAAACATCACTCCAACAGTCCCAGAACAGTGTTCAGAACCGTGCCCCATTATTACTGTATCCTGCAGCTGTAGGAAGGAGAGGAGAGAGATCCAGCAGGCAGGAATTGTGCAGCAAGATTGATTGATTGAATTATTTTACAAACTTTTTTATAGACCTTTTCTTCACAGTCTAATTGGACAAAGGATCAGCCACCCCTCTGGGGTGATTGGCTAAAATCCTAAAACATCCATTGTCAGAATGTTTTCCTGCTGTACCATAAACAAGGCTTTGCAAGATCACAGGTGTTCATAGTTCATAGAACTCTGCTAATATCTTCGTGAGAGAGAAAAGTATCTCACGGGTTTAGAAAGAAGCAGGAAAATTTCTTGCTAACAGCATTTTTGTATCCACACCCTGTATGCAGACACTATACACAGTAACAGAGACCAGTTCAGCAGGTGTGGGGGGTTACAAGGGTGAAGTTCAAACACAGCTGCTCAGAACATGGTAAAAAGCTGCAATGGTGGAAGATGCTTCCTTACCAAGCAAACAGCTGCTCTCTCCAGCTTCTTTTAGCACTTGTGTTCCACACAACTGCCTTAGCTGGGGTTTGCAGAGTGTGCAGATACATCCCACAGAGCCATTCATCCCATAAGCTGCCTAACATGTAACCATAGCAATATCCCCTTCATCCAGTCTTTTCTCTCCCTAGACACTGCTGGACTTGGAAGATGACTTAGATAACTTGGATTTGGAGGATATTGATACCACAGATATCAATCTGGATGAAGAGATCTTAGATGAGTGAACATCTTTTTTTAGATGACCAAATCGGGAAACAGTTTGGTCAAAACCCAGAGGAATGAAGTTCTGTGGACTATGTGCTCCAAGTTATTTTGATTTTTATATCACAAGTGGACCATATACATGTAGAAGGAAGTACAGACCCAGAAACTGTACAAAGAGAATCAGCTTCCAGTATGTTGAAATTCAAGATGTAGGCCTACTCCAGAACATACTAAAAAATGGTTTTCATTTATCAAGCAAGTCAATAAATCCTTTTAAACACTCTACTCCTCAGTTCTCCATTTACTAGTAATATTTGCTAAGAATAGTATAATTGTTAAGAATTCTATAGTGTATATTACAGATCTGTGAAACAGGAGCATAGTAGCTGAACATTAGTACTTTAACCTGACTTTTCTCAGCATATACACTGAGGTATTTGGTCACTCTGCTACCATCTGCCACTGGTAACCATCAGTATCAGCTCGGTTACTCTTTCAGACACCACTTCTAGCTAAAAGTTCCAATTGAGCAGTGATACGGGTTAAAGGTTAGAAGTAGTGTTTGTTACACCCTTTCCTAAATGAACCCTGTACTTACCTCAATAAGTAAAATGAATTGTGGGCAATTCCTTAGATTCAAGATGTAACAGTAAAAATATTAAACTCGGGGTTCAGTGTCAATGAAAACAAAAGTCATGATAGGCTGCTCTACACTCACTTACAGAACTTTTCAAAATAAACTGCTGTAGTGATTCACATGTATTTTAGTAAAGAAAAATACATTCTATAGCAGTCAATTTCAAGTATTTATTGTGGAATCCTGTACAGAAAATATTTATAAACAGACTTAAAACTTATGATGAGCTGATGTTTACTTCATGAAGCTGAAGAAGTAGCCATTGCTTCTTCATAAGCCTGCAGGGCCAGCTGCATATAACCTTCTTTCTGAGATTCAGTTTTTGCAAATACCTGCAACAGTGGCAGGAGAGAGGTAAATGTACAGTTAACAGCAGAGTTGCATAATGAAATTTCATCATGCCAGTGGCAGATCAGTCACCTACAACTGAAATCCTGGTGCAGCTATACTTTATATATTAGTTTAACAAAAACCCCAGCATGGCAGGTACAACAGTCCTGGTTAAATATCTGCTGCTTAAGGTAAGAAGAAATTTAGACTACTAAATGGGGTTCTGCTGGTTAAAAGCTCTCTTCTGTAGGTTAAGTAGTTTAAAGCAGAAAATCTTACCTTGATCAGATCAACTCCTTGAAGTTTCCCTTCTTTAGCTTCTTTTGCTGACTGACATTCAGGATGAAGCATATGATACAGTGTAATTAAACTTGTAGCATCCTCCAGCCTAAACAAATAAAGGCTCATTTTAGCAATTCTATCTTCAGAGTATTTAGAGAAAGTGTATTTTGTAATGTACTTTGCACAGCACAGGCTGTCAAACTGCTGCTTCTACTGAGTATCCAGTCCCTGGAATACACAGGTGACCAGGCATCCCACCAGCCCCTGTTGCAATGGCAGCCCCTTCACGAGAAGGAGGGCCAGAAGCCCCTGAACACCATGGTGCACCAGGCAAGGGACCTAAATCTATCCCTGCTGTTCAGCAGTAATACAGCTGACATCTCTCTGAAAACACAATTAATTACCCAATAATGAGTGTTTAGTGGAACAACTTCCACCAGAGGGGACCTTTCTTACACAGACTGCAATGACCAGTATGTTTTACAGAAGTAGCATTAGAAATCCTGTGACACTGAGCTCTCAGCTGAATTTAAAACTACTGAAGTGTGTGGCAGGGAAAGACATTCCAAACTCTGCTCATTTCAGTTGTCCAGATACATCAATTTTCCCTTTAACAATTTGATTCTAAAACAGGAACCCTCCTGATTTCTCCATATGCTCAGGTTTAAAAGCAAGATCTGACCACCTGTTCTAAGTTTCTAACTGAAACAGCACGAAATAAATGCCATCATCACTACAACTTGAAGTTCTGATTGTACAGATTTCTCCCAGCTATAGTGACATTTTGAACAATTGAATATTGTTCACTTCTGGGAACTTTGAATAAATTTAGCACCATGTTTTATAGAAATCCATCCATATAAAATGAAACTTTATCCATGTGTTCCTAAGCTACTTAGGAATTGCTCTAAAACCCAAACGTACCAACCTTATAAGCCAAAACTGAGCTCAGTACAGAAGTGTTAGGCTTTAAGATCAGCAGTGCTCAGAGCGGGAAGTGTTCTGACAGTTACATGGGAAACAAAAATAAAAACCCAACAACTACAAAAGGATATTTCTGCAGAAACCTAGTTTAATACCTACAACTTCATGGACTGTTACCGGTGCTCCTGTATAGCTCACAGTACCTATACAGCTAACAGCCAGAGCTGGCCTAAAATGTCATGCAAATGAGAACTTTTCTACATCTGACAGAAATACTGTTTTTATTTTCAAACAGCAGTACTTGTTCTAAGTCTAAGTAGGATTACTAAGTGACAAACTGTACTTACAAGTCTCTGTTGATCATATCTATGAGTAAGCCATCTGTCTTCTTTCTGTTGACCAGATACCACACCATGCCCCCAAAGTGCCTCGTTGAGCGGAGCAGGTCATACTTGGCGTGTTTGTCAATGTCCTCGTAAGTGCGGTGATGAACCTGCACACACACAAGGTTTTGTTTCATTTGCAGAACTGGAGCCTGACAACAGTTTTCCCCCTGTACCTCTCACAGAGTTTTTAATCTTTTTCATTTCCCAAGGTGCAGCAGTAAGCCACATGCTGAACCATGCTAAAGTGTTATGCATGTTTTAATTCAGGGTAACACTGGGCTAGCCCAGTCTTTAGTACTTAGGCATAGACATCCTTACAGTAAAAGGAAACTAAATCCTATCCCTGAACGTTTGGGGAGGGAGAGACATAAGCTCTGAACTTTCACTGCACTGCTGTCAAGTTGCATCTATTCTTTCAGGAGAAAAATGCTAGAGCAAAGAGGCAAAACTTTACTTTGAAAAAAAAAGTTACTTGAAAAATCACGTAATAGATGTTACCATTTCGCAAATCACTAAGAATATTACAGTTTAAAGAGAACTAAACATTTTAAAAGCAAGTGTAGACTAACATTTACCAGCAGCTATAGCTACTAATTTTATTCTACTAGAACTACATTTTTGTAGCTGGTCTTTGTCAAAAATAACACTTTGTGCACAGTGCTCTCTCTCAAAATGCACTTTGTCAGTTCCCTACCTGGTCCTCCCAGCTCCTAAGCCAGCAGTTAGTGTGACTTCAGCAGCACAACTCTGCTCGGAGCCTGTGACAGGTTTTATCATCAATTCTGGTTTGATACCAAAAGTACCTGTATGAAGACTTTTTTTGCATATGCAGTACCTTTCTAAGCTGGTGAAAATTACTTGTGCAAAATCCTGTTTTACTTTTTTGCATAAAAATAAACACCAAAACTCATCACGAGCATAATCTATATGGGAAAAAAAAACATATGACCAACACCTCTGATCCCCAAATAATATTTTTGTTTACAAAATAAACCCTACAATTCTCCACTAGTATTATTTTTTTGCTAGAAAAATGAAAAGTGAACTCACTCTGATATAGTCAGGTGAATCTGGCTCAAACTGAGCAATGCACATGTTAAGGACATCTTCATGACGGTCTTGCTGGAATACCGTCTGAAACAACAGTTGAAATTCAGGAGTAGATTATGTAATCCCACCATCCCAACTCTGCAAAATCAAAACAGCAGCCACAACACTCTGTTCTGGGTAACACTTACAGTGAGTAACCCCTTCATCAAGAGACAAAATGGATAGAAGTACAGTAACTGCCTTGATGACATTTAATATAATGTTTCTTGATTTTTGATTCTAAAACACCAGTTCACGTTTTCAGATCAACTGTACAATTGTTCCTAGTATGACACAGTACTTACACCTACCTGGGATTTACCTGGCCCTAACCTGGAACTTTGTTTCAAGTATTTTAACCAAGTTACAATGAAAAGCAATTTTTCAAAACAGAATTCAAGCAGCTAAACACATACATGCAGAATGGCCTCTTCAGAGTTACTATGCCCAAAGAGCACAATTTCACTATCAGACTGCAATGAAGTAAAAGTGATCAGTTTCAAAGCCAGGAGGAGCTTACCCCAAGGTTCTCATCCTTGAATAACGTGGGGGGAATCACTCTGCGCCCTTCCTTTGGGAAGAATATCTGTATCATTCTGTCTCGTTCCTCCCAGGTCGCTTTGCGTAACACCCCACTGGGTTCTCTAACCACAATGAAACGTTCCTGGAAATGCGGTAAAAACCCCACATTATCTCCCAAAGCCTTCTCTCTTCATAGCCAGAACCATTCTAAAAAAAACAATCTCATTTGTCAAAGTCCTTCTATACCTAAACTCACCCTACTGACACCAGTTTCTAACTGACTGTGGCCATGTGCTAGATTCATCATTTCTGCCTTGCTACCTGCTAATTTAAGTGCTGCCTTTACACCTCAGTTTTACTGTACGACAGCTGTGCGTGTGCCAACACTAAAAGCTACAGCTCTGGGAAGTTTAGAGATAACATAACTCATACCCAGACAGGGAGTTAGCCTGATTCTGTCATTTGATAATCCATATAAAATTAAGAATGCAAGTGTCACACACTTTAGTACCTTTTTTCCAGAGGTAGGTGCTAGAATCAAATAAGGGCAAGTGCAAGGCAAAAGTACAACAAATTAAACAACATACTCAGATCTGTTCACAAGCATAATTGATTTAGGGTGGCAAATGGGAAAGTCTGTTTGACAGGTTTTCAATACAGTGCAGCAGGAGAATAAATACCAGCTTTCTGGAGAAAGCTCTCAGAGTAATAGATGGAAGACTGGGCAGTTCATTTCACAGGATCATCACTATCTGCACATTTGAACCATGAAGACTTCTTAGAATCATAACTTTGTTAAGAATTTTTCCGGCCTCTTATTACTGGTACTTAAGACGATCGAGATGTTTCATTACACAAAGGAAACTATCCCTATACTCCCCAATTCCATTAGACAGCTATTTCTTTACAGCTTTCCTGTGAATTTGTTCGTTTCCACAGCTTTCCACCAGATCTTTGCAAGTGTGGAGTAGCTCCATCTTACAAAGTAATCCACTTCTACAGAAAGCTTCTAAGAGTATGGAAGAACTCCGCACTCCTAGCGTATCACAAGCATCTGCTTGTAAAATAATTATCTACCTACCACACAGCTTTCCCCCATGCCTGCTTTTGACCAGTAGAATGTCATTTACCATTATCAGTTAGAAGCAAGTACTTAGAAATACATTTTTCTCTACTGCCTTGTACCAGACTAAATTTTCAACTCCTCAGCCTTTCTGCAAACTGGTCCATCTACATTTTTATTAAAGCTTATTTAGAAAACAAATTAATACTGTTAATCACATTACTTACACGATGTGGAATGGAATAACTTAAATCTGTAAACACGTATTTTGCAGTTTCAGTTCCTTCAAGGACTTTGTCTTCTGCTAAGACATCATCAATTGGCTCTCGTTCATTCAAAACAGGGGGCATGATTAGTTTTACTTTAGCTTCCTCAATGGCTTTTCTTGTGGCCTTGTAGGGGGAAAAAAAAGTAGCTTAATTTTACAACTAAAAACATCATCCTATTGGAAAGATAACATACAATTTGGGGATCAATATTTTCATTTAGAGAAGCTTGGTTTTTTCTTCTGCAGTTGAGAAAAAATGAGGCACTAATTCCTCCTCTAGGTAGATGAATTTCATATGAACAATTTACTACTACTGAAACGGGGACAAAATGCTGGAGGACGTTCCAAAACTACAATGGACAACCTATTGCGAACATCAAGTTTATTTGAAACACCAAGTTTATTTCATGTGTTTTTCCAGGGTAAATTTCCCCCAAAGCATAAACCACAACCAGCAGTTTGTATATAGCTTTAATTATGGCTACAGCAGAACCGGCTTAAGTCAGGTCCCTTTGTCATCCTGAATGAATTCAGAACAGAGGGAAGAGGAAAAAAACGTAGTCAAAGGATTTCCAGGGCTATAACTTAAGTATAATATGAAGAGATTTAACAGAGTTAGGAAGCATAACAGGTTAATAAAGAGAAACTGTCACTCAAGAAAAACAGATCCGATTTCCTTCCATATCCCATCAAAATCACACAAAATTGGACAAACCAAGCTATTTCAAGTGAAGACACACTGATTTACACTAATTTAGGGAATAACCTGAAACAAAGAAACCAGAAAGTTTTCAAATGCGGCGGTAAAGAAGGCAGAAATATGGGCTATAATAGGCATTTTACTAAAACCAACACTTACTTCCGAAGGAAGCAGAGCAGCCTACCTCTTCCAGCTGAGCTTCGGTCATCAGCTTGTAGTTGGGCGGCTTGAGGCCCTTCTTCACAGGCCGGAATACCTTGTGCAGGTCGAGTCCCGTCATTTTGTAAAGCAGCGTCTGGACCGCTTCGTCCGTGAAGGCGGGCTTGGGCTTGGCGGCCTTTCCCTCTGCGGGAGGGGCACACGCTGTTACCAGGGGGCTGAGGGGACGGCCACGGCCAAGGTCACAGTCACCCCCTGCCCTCACGGCTCGTCCCGCCCCTGCCGGGACCTCCGCAGCCCCACACCCGCCCCGACCCGCATCCCTCCTCAGGGCGACCGCAGCCGCCCACTACCACCGCCACGCGGGGCGCGGGCGGCTGAAACCCGAGCCTGGGGCAGCCGGGAGCGCTCTGGGGGTGCCTCCGGGTCCCCTCACGTACCGCCCGCGTCCGCCGCCAGCGCCCGCCGCGCTGGGAGGCCCCACAGCGCCCGCAGCCGCGCGGGCAGCGCCGCCGAGCCCCGCGCCCCCAGCGCCGCCATCTTTGCTCACGCCCCTTCCCGCCCCGCGGCGCGCCGGGAAACGGAGTCACAGAGTCACGGAATAGCCCGAGGTGGCAGCGACGCACCGGGATCGGCGAGTCCAACTCCCGGCCCTGCACGGCAGTCACACCATGTGCTTTAAAGCGTTGTCCAAACGCTTCTTGAATTCAGGCAGGCTTGCTGCAGGCTGCCCTGTAGAGCCTGTTCCAGTGCCCAGCCATTCTGGGTGAAAAACCTTTTCCTGATATCAAACCTAAACCTCCCCTGACGCAGCTTCAGGCCGTTCCCTCGGGTCCTGTAAACGGTCACCACAGAGCAGAGATCAGTGCCTGCCCCTCCGTTTTCCCCCATGAGGAAGCTGTAGATTGCTATAAGGTCTCCCCTGAGTCTCCTCCCGGCGTGAGGGAGACGCGGGGTCCCCCGGCATTTTCCCCGAGGGAAAGGGCAAGAGCGTTGTTCCCAAGTGCTCCCAGCGCGTTTGTGCCATTAAAGCGCTGCTGAGGGGAAGGTGAGCGGCTGGTGCGGGCGGGGATCCCGCTCCGCTGTTGTGGGACAACGCCAGCAGGAGCGGGGGGCGGCCGGCTCCCTCAGCCGCCCGGGGCACGGAGCAGGGCTGCGGGCTGCCGGGTTTCCTTCCTTCGCGGGAACTCTCAGCAGCAGGAAAAAAGGTGGAACTGAGGCCGCCGTGAGCGATCAAACCGCTGGTAACCTGCGGCTGCCGCGAGTCAGGAGAGGTGCGGGCGGCAGTGGGTGCGCTGCACGGGCAGCTGCCCGGTGTGAGGGGCGGGCGGGCAGCTCCGGGCCCCGCGTCCCGGGCAGGCTGCCCGAGAGGGAGGAACACGGCGGGAATTCGTACATTAACCCCCCCGGCTCTTTCTGTGCTGCTTCGGCACCTGCGTGGTGCCAGGGGCACTGGCCTCATCAGCCCGGGCGCGGCTTCACTGCCACGGGTAGTGAGGAATTGTTTTCTTCATGTTCAGGGAGCTTTAACGCTTTTATAAAGGAAGGAAAATATATAACTGTATTAAGCATAAAACCAAAATTAACTTTATATTCAATAATTATGGCTGTGAAGAGAGGGTAGTGACTTTTTATAACTAAGTCTGTTTCAGGGGGTTGAAAGTTTATTATGACTTGAAGTTTATTTATTCTAGCTAGTCTGTATCGTCCATTGTGTATTTCAGTCTTACAGACTGTGCTAAGGGGTGTGTGAAACAGAAAGAATTTGATCTTAAAGGACTCTTCCAATCTTGATTATTCCATGATTCTCTTATCAGCAGGCAAGTCTCTGTCCAAGAGCCCGGAATGCTTCAAGTTCTAGAATGTTCAAAGCCACTCATCAATGCAAGCTGGCTCATGACTTCCCCTTGAAACAGGAAAGATTTCAAGTCCCCATTTTCATTTTTTTCGGGAGGGGCGATACAAGTAATGTGCTTATGTTCTGTAGAGCTCCAATTGTTTTAAATTTTAGTAGGTTGTTCATTGCTTTGCCAAATCAAAGTTTAAATTATACTACTTTTGAAAATGGTGATTGAAGTCTGAGAGAAAATGAAGATTTCAAAGCATATATTTGTTTTAGTTACAATAAAGTTAAGCATCAGCTGGGGAAAATATATTTATTTCTTATACTTGCCCTTTTTTGTACTGGGGAGTATTCCTGTTCTTCTCTGCCTTATATCCAAACACATGCTCTGGGCTGAATTTAATATCCAGGCTTTTCAATATCCTGGCCTTGTCAGGAAGGTTACAGGAGGATATGTTCTTCTCATATTTGAATTGCTACAACTAACTTGAAATTATTGGGTATTGAGAGGGCAAATGAACCCTTAATATTATTTTAATGTAATTTTGTGCGGAATTTATTTAAATAATACTAAGAAAATGAAAAATAATTTTGATGAAATGGAGAAGGTGTTGTTTTTCAATTCTTGCATGGAAGATCTCTGGAGTGAGAGCTATACCCTATAAGGGAATTGGGAAGTTATTTGGCAACGTGCCTAAAAGCCACTTCAGACCTGCTCATGAGTTTGGATGGCAAGCCAACGTCCATTTTAATTCACAGAAGTGCTTAGAAAAACAACAGAATTTATTGGGCTATATCCAGGAGAGGTTAAATTCACATTCAGTCTGTACTGGAGTAGTAACAGCTGCTGTGAGGATTAACCTTTTTGGCTGGTGGGATGAAAAGAAATATTAACTAACTATACTGTAGATGGAAGTACAGCAGGTTAACATAATTTATAAAGTAGGATCACTTATATTGGGTAGGTTGGTTATATTTTATTGTGGTTTATATTTGTACTGAAGTAACAGCTTTAAGTAGGATATTTTATATTGATATAGTTAAGAACATAACACCAGCTTGAAGAATCGGTGCTGAAAAATTGATAAAGAAATAAAGAATCTTTCTTAGTTTTTGTTATTTTGAAAGCATCCCAGGACAGTTGGTGTTGGAAAATTACAACCATCTGATGATGGGTGTATGTCCCCAGTGAAATACATTGGTGGTCCAAGTCCGGATTCTATTGGAAAAGTGTCAATACAAAATCACCTGCACAGTTGGCATTAATTTTCTTTTTGTTGGCAGTTTCAGGAGAGCAAAAGGATCAGATGGCTGCTGAGAGTGCACCAGTTGGTTGACATCTCAGGGAAAGAGGAGGCAAATGAGGAGCTTAGGAGCTTGTGTTGTTGCTTTGCCTATGTAATTGATAAAATAAGGGACTGTCATTTACTAATCTTTCTGAGTCATAAATATGTCAAATTAGTAGTGAGAAGTTGTTTGGAAGGAAGAATTCTTTCTTGGAAAAAATACAGAGAAAAATACAAAATGTCAGGTTTGGTAACTGTGCATCCAATTGTTATATGAAGAACACAGAGTGAACCCAGTCAGGCTGTGTACGTGTCCACAGTTGATGATGTGACCTTTTTAAAATTAATGGTTGGTTCTCTTGTTCCTGATAAGAAACAATCTGGCAATCCTGTGGAACATTTTTCTGAAGGACAAAATGAACCAGTTTGGAAGCTGTTTTTACTAAACCTGCATGGATTAGTCTGAAGGTAAATTATTTTTTCCAGAGAAGGCATAGAGTGCTGACATAAGAGAGATGACACAAACCTTATTATATCATCAAATTAGTTTTTAAAGGAATAAAATATTACACATGGCTGGTTTGGTTTCACCATTCCTCACACATTGAGGAAGTGGGTATTTTTTGCTAAAATTATTGGACTTCTCATTTTCAATATGATTGCCTATTTTCAGGCATATTGCCTGCAAGTAGCTTATTTGCCAGTTTCTTTTGTTTAGGGAAGAAACTATTATTTTATCCAGAATTGTTTTTTAAGGTCGGTGGCCTGGGATTTGTATTGCTATCCCAAGCCCTGCATGGCTATTTTGGTGATGGTGGTGATGATGATGATGCATGAACCATTGCTAATACATCAGAGTGGCTATTTTCTGTCTTAAAACCCATATAGATATCTGAAGCTGTTTTATTTTCAAATTCTGTTTTTGTCTTTGACAGCAGGGACAGACCAGGTTGGCTGTAGGACTCTGCTGGGCCAAACCTTCCTCCAAGGGCAGAGCTGTGGGCAGTTCTGCTGGGCAAAGCCCATTTTTACAAAACATCCCTGAGCTGCCCACTGAAACTCAAGTGATGGAGCTCAGCTGCAGCGTTATCACCCTTTGTACCAGCTGCCTTCTGCTGCTGATGCAAACATCCTTAGCAAGAGGGACTGAGGAAACATTATGCCAAAGGCTTCCAAAGTTGATTCTTTGGTGCTGTCACTTTTAGCAAGTGCTAATAGTCAGCATAGGTTGAAGACCAAATGCCCCTCAAAGTTCTATCTGTGCCTTGACTATTTGGCATTTGTGTTTCCAATGCAAAGGGAAAATGACAAAGCAAGAAGGATTAAACATGCTCTTTATTTTCAGTTTTCAGTCCTGTTTCAGTCACGCTTGCCCTGAGCACGTGTGCTGTATTCCTGTGGGCCACGGCGGGGCAGGAGTGAGGTCTTAAACGTGAGCAATGGAAATGCCTGAGGAGCTACAGCGGATAATGTAAATAAACTGTTTTCATTAATGACCCAGATTTGCCTCTGTCTCGCATAAAGCTGCCATAATCTCACTTTAATAATGATAAATTAGATATATACAAAGACTGTCTCCAGTAGTTGAGATTACATACATTATTTATAGTAGGGATATAAATCCCACTTCAGTTTACATTGTTTTCTTTGCTACACTATAAGGTCTTGAGCCAAAGCCCATTAAAGTCCTTTCCTAACTTCAGCAGGCTCTGAATTAGGAGTCCCTATTTTTCAAATTAATTTTATTATTCCTTTCTCCTCTTGTAATACTTATCTTTCAAAAACAGTTATCAAGGAAAAAAATAATAGTACATATTCAGTATTATTCAAAGTAAGGTATGGTTTGATTAATTGTTGTTTTTCCCATTCTTAATAGTTTTTTAACCTCCCTCTACATTCCATCATTATTTCAAGTCCTGTCCTTCTGAATCCAAGCTCTTGCCAGGGCACTGTGAACTAAATCTGGTGTCCAACACAAACTGTTACATGTGGGCAGGTGGGAGGTATCTGATCCCTTTGTTTCCATAATAGAAGGGCATAGCAATGATCCTGGCAGATTTGTTGATTTGTGTTGTTCTTTGGGGACAGGAAAATTAAGAGAAGATGGCACTCTCCAATTCAAAGGTCAATTATAATATTTTCCTTCTCTCCTGTTGTTAGCACAAGTAGTCAATACCTTGTTCTCATAATTGTACTTTTATCTGTTTTTCACTGAAACCTGACACCTGAGAGAATCTTTTGAAACCAAAACTGTCCAAATTAAACCTAGATGTGTGTTGTGTGTATTGCCTGGCCTGTTGTCAAAGGTTTCATAAAAATCTAAATCACGTGTCTACTGGTTCCACTTTGTCATGTTTTGTCATCCTCACAAAGAAGCCTGGAGGTCTGGTTTTCCTGCTTTTTAAAATCCAAGTTTCATCCAGGCTATCGTATCATTTTATGGTTTTTAATTTAATTATTTTATCACTGAATTTACCTGACAAAGAAGCACATCCTCCTAGTTATAAACTATTCTAATACCACTCAATGATAACTGCCAAGTTTTGTTTCTTCCAGCCTGTTCTCCTAGGAGTTGATTTTATTAACAGGAAATCACTCTTCAGTTGCCTCAGAAGTAGGTGAATGTATTTGTCTTCTCATGACTTGTTACAGTTAAATACATTAATTTTTTTTCCCCAAAACTGGTTCAGTTTTTATAATTTTATTTATTTTTTCCAGTTTAAAGAGCAGTTACTTCACACCAGCCATCTTGTTGCTTAGTGATGCCAAGAAATCACTGTTATCTGCATGCCATTCCCTTCACAAGTTCTTTTTCCCTCTGAGACTCATCTGTCTGGGATTCTTTTACAATTTCACTTCTCCAGGTTTATGCAATTATTTTGCTTTAAGCCTCCTAATTTTCTTCATACTACCCCTAAGCCTTCCTGTTTTCATATTACTTTGAATTCATCTGGATTTATTAGGATTTGTTTTGTCACCTTGATTCCTCTTTTGTCTTTCCCCAAATTAATTTCTTGTGGAAATAACTCTTGTAGTTTGCTATTAAATAATCTGCACTTTTTAATTTACTTTGTTGTTGTTGATAAGGGCAATGTGTACCTTTGGCTTGCTATTGTATATATAAATAGCCTACATGATAGGGCCAACATTTTAAACCTATTTCATACCAATCTCACACTGTTTAAAACAGAATCCCCTCTCTTTTAAAGGTGGCACTGGAGATGTGTTTGTGTGCTTGGTTTTTACCTTCTGTTTTTTTCTTATTCTTTCCTTTGGATCCGGACTGTAATACAAATTAAATTTGCTTAGGCAAACCCACCATGCATTTTAAAAAGTCATTTTAAAGATAGGATCCTGGGGGTGTGACAGAAAAGCTAAACCAGCTGTGCTCTCCAGGATGAACAACACATAAATCTACAGTGTCTTCTCTTCAGGATCAAGTAAGTGAAAGAAAAGCCTCAGAAAGTAAAAGATATTTTTATCTCACAGAAGCAGAGCTAAAAGAATTTAGTGTCAGTTAAAATCTTAGCCATTCCTGTTAGACTTGTAAAATTCAACATTTTTTCATTTTCATTTTAAGCAGAAACATGCTCATTTGCTAACCAAACAGCTTTATTTACCTGTTTGATATGAAGGTTGTCTTTAGGTCGAAGAAAAAATGGTTGTTTGGCTCTTCACTAAAGAGCCAATCTCACAAGAACAGTTCCGTTATGTTTGCTCTAGCTGATTTAGTTAAGTAGAAAGGAAGCAAGAAAATTCTAGAAACCCAAATAGAAATATAACCGATTTGGTCAAATAGTTACCAGATTATATCCCCCATTTATTTTCAAGTAAGCCTCTTGACGTTTATTAGGTTGCTCACTGGAGCTAATAGGAAGGCTCCCATCCATTTTTGTACAAACTGTCTGACTGGAGAACGAAATGTCACCAGATGATTTCCAGAAGGGTAAAAAAGGCAAAATATATATGTATGTTCTTCATAAATTGTTTTAAACCTGTGCACTGAGCAACCAGTTGCATTTATGCTTCTGTTGGCTTTCAGAGAGTGTTTATGGGTAGAACCCTGTACACTGCATTTCCACAGTGCTTCTCTTGCATGACCTGTGTGCTTCCCCATGGCATTCTGCAGTGCATGGTAAAGACACTAACAGATGTCAGGGTTTGTACATTGGGCTAGAACAAGTGCTTGGATTTTGTGAAGGCGCATATTTCATAAATAAATAATGTAGCTGGGCAGCTGGAGGGATCTAGTAGTGGTTTTATTAAATGCTTTAAGGGAAAAAAGCCAGCGGACAGCCCAGCATGGCAGGGGAAATATTAGTGACAGAAACATAAAACACAGGCCTGACTCTGCCTGTGCATAGTGCAGTGTGTCCCCAGTTGTCAGAGGGATGCATGTGTGACAGATACACAGAGCGTGGAATTCTTTCATTGTTGGGGAAGGGGATGATAAACAGCCCTACAGCAAGCAAGTAGACTGAAAATGGAAGTAAAAAGTGAAAAGTGTGAGAAGTTCAAGTATTTGTATCTAGTTAGGTGGTTGTTTTTTTTTTTAACAACTGCACAGGAAAAGGGGAATGTCTTGGTCTTCCCTTTTATTTACCCATTTCTGGGCAGGCTGTCCCTGATTCCTCCCCTTATACCCACTCCATATACACACATTATATCTTTTTAACATCAGTATATTATCTAAGTGGAAATAATGAATCAATTTTCCCTTTGGTTATTGAGCCGAATCAAGTCACAGAGGGATCCACTGAGTTCCAGACCCACTGAAGGAAAAAATGGAAGCAGAATCTTCCCAGTTCGTTAGCAGCAAACTGCCAGATTGTCACAGCATTTCAGGTAACTGTAGCCTCAAGATGCAGTTTTATATCTGCCCAGAATTGATCTAAGACTTTTCTGTTCCCTCTGTTCAAGCCCTTCCTAAAAACACTTTGTTCTTCATAACAGTCACTAGACAGAGTCAATAATTTTCTTCTGAATTTTGATTAAAAGCACATTAGTTTGTGACACAGAAACTCAGGATCTGACTCTGAAAGGGAACTTAAATATTGCATGGAAAAGCAAACTGGTTTCTGTCCCTTTTGAGTCTCTGCAACAGCATGGAGCTCTCCTAAACCTTACAAGGTATTACTGAGATGCAGCCAATCCAATGGTATTTTACAGGAGAGTTTGGCGGCACTGACATAATTTCACTTTTCCTGGGTGCTCCACTGCTGCAGAATTGCTTCCAACCAAGTACCATTTACTTTGTAAGGAGGCAGTGGAGTTTTTGATTGATACTTACCAATTTAGCAGGGTATTGCTTGGAGAGTTTTGTGTAACAGAGTCCAAAATTACTGTGCAATTTTTATGCACATTTCTGCATGAAGGACTGAATATTTGCCCTTAAAGCAGAGCATCATTTGAATTAGTTGTTCACTCTTTTCCTGCTCCTTTCCTCTCTCTTTTTTTCATTGTAGACCCAATAAAACTTCTTCTAAATGCTGGTACAGTGCGTGCTATTTGCTGTATTCTCTAAATATGATTATATTTCCTACTAATGATAGTTCAACATTGCTTACTTTATAGTCAGATATTCTTTTGCTCTCTCCTAATAATTTCCTCAGTCCAACTCAAAAAAACCGCCAAAAAAACTTCCTTGTCATCTGTTAGATGTGATTGTTTTATCATATAGTACTGTACTTATGAAAAACAAAACTAATCCGTGCTTGTTATTGTGAACTAATTTGGAATATCCTTCCCAAGTTCTCGGCATCAGTGCAGTTGTGGTTTTGGACGCTAGATGGCAATGCGTGGCTGCGTGACATCCACGGGAATGTCAGTAGCAAAAGTCTCTCAACACATGAGAGAATCCTCATGTTTCAAAAATATTTGTAATATTGCCTTTTTATTATGAAAACAATTATAACGTGTAAATGCTCGATTTTTGAAGTCTAAAAGCTTTACAAACTTTTTTTCTCCTGCATTATGACTACATGGGGAACATTTCTTAATGAGTTAGACTGGTGAGTACATTTACCCACTCTTCTGGTCTACTGTAAAGCTCTTCAATCGATTAATCTATCAAAAGGGAGAATTTTCAGTTCCTGGCATCATCAGCATGTTCCTTACCATGAAAAAGGAAGGAGGAATGACAGGATTTTCCCCTCTTCTCTCTCCTCAAATAACCTTTTACTTGCTGTCATGGCAATTAAGAGAATGGACATTTTAGAACTCAGGTAAAAGCAAAAGGTGTTAGGTAGCAATAGCAACCTTATACCCATATCTTGAGCTTAAGAGTTATCCTAAAGACAACCAGTGCAACAGCTGTTACATTGTCAGTGTTTGAATGCTTTTGGATGACTTCAAAAGAAGTGGCTTCAAAACCACTGACCTTACACAACTGCCATATTATTGAAGGGCCTGATCCTGCACAGGCTCTTTAGAAAAAATTGTGTGTGTTTTGGTAATGAAGCTAAACCACTTGTGGTGTGTTGTCACTTTTCCATGTCATAGCCTACCTCTGTCCCACTGCTTTAGGTCTCTCTCTTAACCAGTCTGTGTGGGTCACTTTTTATCAAGATAAACTGCTGCGCTATGTTTGTCAGTCTTAATGGCCTCACTTTGCAGACAGGCAGGCAGAAATAATTTTTAGAGAAATTTTGTATGTAGTGTATTATTGCTGTTCAGATAAGAGGGAAATATGGAACAGTGAGGGCCCGCCAAGACTGTTAGAGGTGGGCATTATGCCTGAGACACCACAGAATGTTATGTTACTCCTGCCACTGGTGTGCTCTCAGTAGGGCAGGAAGGCTGTGTTTGCCTCTTGGGATAAGAGGATGAAAAGGCTGTTTCATGCTGTGCTCTGATGAAATTGAAGGGACATCCATGGCTTGTGGTTCCTGTTGGATTGTAGGATGAAGGGACCACTGTCTCATTCTTTCTCTTCTCAGAGGCAATGCTGCTTTCCATGCCCAAAAGGAGAGGCAGAGCCCAGAGCAGACATTTTATTTCCAGTTTCTCCCTCTTGTCTTCTCCATCCTAGTGCAGCACCCAATACAGTCTTGTGACAAACACCAGCAGTCATTCCATTGGGAAAGGAAGCTTGTATGGGAAAACTAAGATATTTAGAGCTTTTATTAATGACCCTTCTCTGCCCCCAGTTTCTTTTTTGCTGTTGACCTCTCTGCTCCATGTTCCCCGCTGGTGCTTTATTATGACATTTTTGACTCCTCATGTACTTCCTTTTTTTCCACCCATTGTCTCTTTCTGTCCTCCTCTTCTTTTCCTGGTGTGTATCCCTGTGACATTTAGTTTTTTGTTGGGACTGATACCAGTCCCCACCGAAAACATTTTGGTTTGGTACTCATAACTACTGTGTGTAAGTGTAAACCTCTCACGGCTACAATCCTTTATTTTCTCAATGAGGAACACAAACAAGGAAAGCCCTTGTTTAGTGGAAATGAGATTTGGGACTTCCTGCAGACTGATCAACTGTAAAATTAAAGCCGAACGTTTTGGAGAGCAATGCTAAAGTAAAACAAATACACCAAATGAATCATGAAAGAATTTTCCTGAGGTTTGAACTTTTGGGGTTTTCTTTCAATATTTCAAAATAAAATTGGAATCCAGACTAGCCACAGAGTTGACTCCATCCTCTTGCAAAGCAATCAGTCTCCTAAAGCAAGCAGCTATATACTATGAGCACGTACTAACCCCAAATTATGTTCCCAGTACTTTAAAAGACAAGGGTGTCTGTTCCTTCCCTCTGCCAGGGAGGCCACCTGTGCTGAGGGACCGGGGCACTCAGAAGCCAGACAGGGCAGGGCAGAACTCCAGCCCACCCCGCTGCCAGGAGCCCACAAAGGCTGGCTGGGCCCTGCTATGGTTTGCCTTGAAAGACAAGCAGGGCACAGATATTGCTTGGGAACAACAGCTGTATTTTGGGATTATCTCAATGACCAGATTACAGCCCCTCCTTATAGAAAGAATTTTTCCTCCCACCCTTCCCACTGATGACACCAGTACAGAGGACACAGAAAACTAAGTGTGCTGTGTCTGAGGTGGTGTCCATGCCTCACAGTTCCCAGCTGGTGGGGAAAAGCTCTTCAAAACACCCTTTCCAAATCAGTTTGTTTTAATAGTAGATTAAATGCCCTCAAGTTTCCTACTTATGTTTTCAATGAGAAAATGGCCAAGCAATAGCTGAAGCCCCTCATAGAAACAGGACATCCTGAGCTGTGGCAGATGGACTTCCTTTACAAAGTTTTAATGAAAATTTTCAACAACGGCTCTGTGCATGTTCATGGGGGTGTTAGCAAGTGTACATGTTTATGTACACACACACACACTGTGCAATGCTACACAAGCTTTTTAAAATATACAAAATACTCGGTCTATTTTGCTGGAAGAAATTTGTTTTGTAAATATATATATATTTACTGTGTTATGACATAAGGTAGGATTAGGTAGAGAGAAAATTTCAGGATGTGGGTGGCCACAGTTGAAGGACTTACAGGGAGTGTTCAGTAAAATATCCTTGGAACATAAAATTAAAATAAATGAAGAATAAACTTAACCAAAGTATCAGTGAACATAAACAAATCTTCAAGCTAAACAAATAATTCAAGGAAGCCAAAGTGCGTAATTAGAAAGGGATAATTATGCTTCCTCTGCTTCCGAGAAGAGATATGTAGGATTTTCGGTAGTTTCCTAAATGCATAGTGTAAGATGCTGGTGAAAATGACAAACCCCTGTTGAAGTTTATGATATATAAGAATCTACTCTGGCTGAGGGCCTGTTTCATGGCAATAAAGACATAGTAAATGAAAAAAACCTAAAAACTATTTTAAAGGTTCCGTCTGCTATAACATAAAAATATCTGGAAATGTAACATATAAGAAAACAGTTACAATACTGTAATTTAGACAGGACTGGTGGTAAAGCGTATTACCCAATTATTGCTGGTGTTGTCTTTAGCCCACACATTTTCCTCTTTTGGAGGAGAATTTTATTTTTAATGTTTGTGATTTTAATTTGATTAATTTCTGAGGTACCAGTTTTTTAGGAAGAACAACAGATGGATATTGTTCTGATGTCAATTATCTGGAACAGTTCTGTGGAACTCAGTTTAGATTTTGAAGGAACGCTCTGAGGTAATAAACTATTCTTATGATATTTTAACAAAATTACATTGTTGTCAAAATGCACTAACAGCATGAAAAAGTATTTATTAAAAACTCTGCATTTTTCTCTTATATGGTAAACAATCTGGTCTGCTAATCCCTTCTGGAAAAGCTGAACTTCATACCCATGCTTAGAATGACCCAGTCGTAATTGCAGCGTCACCTTCGGCCTCTCTCTTTTGTGTTTTTGTTGTTCTCTATTCTCAGAAATGTGTCAGAATCAGAGCCCCATTGTGCTGTATGTTACACAAACACAGTAAAAAAGACATGCCCCAAATTTGATACAATCATAACTGGGAGGCTTTTCTATTGTTCCTATTAGCACAGTGTAGAGAAGCCTTCCCAGGATGCTTTAGACAGACCAAGGCTATAAAAGAACAGCACTGAATGTTTGGTTTCAAATTTTTGAGTCATTATTAGAACTACAATAACATAAAGACTTTTTGTTTTTCTAATCTCAGATGAAGATGTGAAAAGTCTCTCTCATTTTGTGTTTCCAAATTAGAACCTGGTTTTGATGTTCCTGGGAAACAGTGGAATGTGGGCAGGAAGTGTTTGCTCTGAAGGAGAAGCACTGTGGTGTCCCATATCAGCTGGCATAGCTAAGCCCCGAAGGTGTGTTACTGTGTGAACTCCACTTGTTGCGGGCCAGTAAGAGCAGCCCCAGGTAATTTACAACTTCATTTAACACACACTCAAGAACAGGGACAAGTAGCGAAGCTCGTGCTAGAAAATGTGGATATAGGTGAGCAAGGTTTGTGTAGGTAGATGAATTCTGGAAAAGAGAAAATAAAAACTTACACAAAATGCATCTTATACAGAAGAAATATTTCATAATCTTTAATTTTTTCTACAGATTTGACTGTCTTCCATCTTAAACTCCGCCATAGAAGAGATTTTTACCATAAACTTAAATTTTCAACTTTCTGAGAAGATTCTCAAATATTCTGATACAGCATCAGAGGAAAAAATAATTGGAACAGTAAGTGGCAATCAGATGCATTTTACTAGGACAGATATTTGCATGGTCTGTGCTATGTCCAAGAGTGATAGAACTTAAATCTATAGACATTAGGAAGATGTTGGTTTTATACCTTGGGTCAGAAATCTTTTCACTGTCAACCTCTTTAGAGTCACTGTGGACTTAAACAGAAAAATTATGTCCACAATATTTTTGTTCTAGTGTCCTTAGAGCTCTTAGCAAGGGAAAAGCTCATTGTCAATTATTTTCGTGTGGTTTAATGCTGTACCTCTTTAGGATCTGGGGAATGCTTAATGTCTTCTGATGGCTAATTAGACCTGTCTGTTACTGGGGATATTCCTGTAGGTCAATGTAGGAGCTAGTAAAGAGGAAGAGGGCTGATAACTGGCCCTAAATAGGGAGAAGGTTCATTTGTTTGACATGATGTTGGAGTCTGCTCAGTGACTCTGCTTCCTGCAAGCTGGTTGGAAGGTGAGCTTGCACATGGGGCTGAGGAGGAAGAGAGGATGAGTGTGAGCAGACAGATACAACCATTTCAGTGGAGTGCAAGAATTTGTAGGGATGCGATTTGCCTCCATACCAGGAGAAGACTGATAGTGGACAAAAGCAACCTGTGGCTCTGAACTTTTTGTTTTGTTATTATAAAGCATTGATTTTAAGGTTTGCATTTACATCTGTAATCAAATCTGATTTCAAAGCTGAGCCTGAAGCTCAGGACACAAGCTGTTATTCTGCTTCCTGTTTTATTTCTAGAGTTGTGCTGCTTATGGGACTGAATAGGATCACTAGTCACTTTTTTCCAGTTAGGATTTCAGTGAAGTGATTGGTTTCTCACAATTGCCCAGCTGATCCAATTGAGAGCAATGCTGGATATCTTTGAGAAAGCAGGTGCCTCGTTTTCAGTAGTTAAGTGTGGTTTCAGGTCTCCTAGAAATTTAATCACACAACTGTCTATAAAGACAGTTTGTTAACAGAAGTTGTGATTTAGGACTACATGGATGCATCTCTATGTTGCCACATCTTTCATTTTTGAGGATAATTTAAGGTATTGGGATGCAATATTATTTTATGACCCAAGTGTCCAATTCTAGTCTTACCTTTCTCTGAAAACAAAAGTTCGAACAAGTCATTCTTCTGTTTAAGATTTGATGAACATAAATCACTACAGAAGTTTGATAAATTCTTCACACAGATTAAATTCAAAATAAGGCTTTTCTAGATTGCATTTTCCATAAATAACCAAAAGCTGCAAATGCATTACAAACTCTGCTAGCATCCAAGCGTCTATTAACATCATGAAACAAGTAGAAACACCTGCTGTGACTTAATAGCCCTATTGGCTAGAGGGTAGGAAATTCAATTGGGTAATGCCTTGTTCCAGATCCTTGTTAACTGAAATTAAGCAGCATTGAGCCATCTTCTGGAGGTTTTATTTCCCTTGCAGGTAGCAACACTGAGTAGAAACAAAATAGCTCAGAACACAGGGGATAAAAATGGATCATCTGAGAGCACCAGGTAAGTGACCTAAAATATGAAATAGTTTATTGTGGATTAATTATCTTAATTTTGGAGTAGTTCTCAGAGAATGAGTGGAACCATCTCTCCAGCCAGAAGAACCCAAAAGGGTGTGTGCTCCCAACAAGAACATGTGGGACTTATTCTGTTTTGCTCAAATTTGAGACATTAAGCCACGCAGGCCTGAGAAATAAAACTGACCTGTTGAAATTATGATACTACTTTCTGTAAGTGAAAACTCTGTGGTAAGTTAGTTGAGTATGTGAAGGTGTCTTTTAGAGGCATGAGTGTCTTGGTTTCCTACCACTGGAAGCTGCATTTCATGAGAATGTACTGTGTGTGAAAACCGAAAAGGAAATGGAGTTCAAGAAATTACAAGCCCTGTATGTCCTCCTTTTAGTTTTTATGCTTGGAAGAAAATAGAGAAATGAAGTCTTGGCTTCCAGTGGAGATAAATTTCTGTTTCCTGCTTCCACCAGTGTAACAACCACGCTACTCAATGGCCGGAGTGCCCATCCTTTTTACTCCCTCCTTGCCAGCTCCTGGGGAGGGGGATGTTGCCTGCCTTGGTGTTTGGACTATTATTGCCCAGGCTGCTTTAGATCATACAGTTTTACCTGCATTAGGTCTGACTGTTTCTTATGTACAAAAGTTGCACCAGTAACATCTTCCCTTTGTGTTAATTAGCTCATACAGGGTTGAGGTATGGGTGCAGACTGCTCTCAAAGGAATGAAAGCCCCATGGCTGAAGTTAACCCCACAGGACTTTCTTAAAGCCATGCAGGAAATCTGTGACAGATCCCAGAATAAATCCCAGATTTCCTGTCTCCTTCATTTGTGCTGTAACTACAAGGCCCATAATTTCTTAGCTGAGGAAAGTGCTGTCCAATATTATCTTTCTTTTTCTGGTTTACTGTTGCTTCAGTTCATTGCTTGAGTTGCTGCCATGTGTTAGACTGTGATCGTTCATCCCTATGTCTCTTTTTTTTTTTTGTATTTTATGGAACATGCATGAGTGTTGTACAGTGAGCAGTGTTAATGCTGAGTACCACTACCGTCCAGCATTCAAGCAAGCAAAACTCAATAAAAGTGAGTCTTTGCAGGTAAAGATAATTTATTGCCTGAGACCCTCTTCAAACTAAACTGCTCATACTTCTAATCTAAATAGCATTCACAGAAGCAGGTTTGCTACATATCAAATAATAACTGCCTGTGCTAAAATAATACATTTTGGTAGTTAAATATTTGAATGAGTAATTTTCCTTTTTGCATATGCCACTTTGTACTTTGGAAAATTGGTGCATCCTGTTGTTCTCAAGCATCAGTCCTCTTTAATGAATTATAAATTAATAGATGCAGCATTATCAAGGAAAAGTAACTCATTGTGGATCTATAATTGAATGAGATGATCTGAAGATACTATGATTTTACTAGGGCTTGATAAAGAGATGGTGGAGGAATTTGGTTTGCTCATTGGCTATCTTAGATGTTCATGTATTCACATGGTTTGCTGAATGTCTCTTTTTTTTTTTTTAAGATACTTTGCTGCTAGGTTAAACTTTAATAGTTTTCATTCTGTGCTTCTCAATTTGCCCTCATATGGTTCTTCTTTAGATAACATTACTTGTACAAATTCCAACTGAAGCAGAATCAGTAATCTTCAGCCAGTCTTGACAGCATTTCTAATGCAGTGCAGCTATGGAATTTCATTCTATCTTCTTGTTGCAAAACTGTAGCTAAATAACAGAAACATGGGAACAAATGAGCTTTGCTGAACACCCTCTTCTTAATTTATAGGATGACATTTAGATCACTTATTAAAGGTGTAATTGTTTTGAATGCAAAACCTTTGTAGACTTCAGTGGGCAATTTCATAAGCAGGAAGCTGAAGGTTTGTGCTTTACAGATGTTTAAAAATAAAGCATAACTTCCAGCCCAGCACAGAAACTGATGCACAACTCTGCAGGGAGCTGCTCTGAGTGTAACCCAACCAGTGCTGAGCCTGAGGGACACCCCAGGAGAGCTGCCTGGCCATCTGTGCACTCCCTGCAACGTTCTGGGGTCCAGGAAGCTTTTTCCATGAGGCAGACATGGGTCCACAAGAGGGCTGGTGCTTTGCCACAGCCCCTGGTTCCTTCTACAACCAAGAGCAGTAAGCACTGAGGTGCACAAAGCCTTTCCTCTGCAGGGATTAGTTACCTCCAACTCAGCGTTATCCCGGTGGGTCTTGGCTGGCTCCACACAGCTCTCTGTGCACCATGCAGTCTGGTAACCCTTTCAGCCATGTTTTTCCCTGTACTTGTCCTAGTTCCCATTTCAGTGGATAATGGAGAGTCAGCTGTATTACACTTAGTCTAATGTAAGACTGGTTACTTTTTGTTGTGAGAAGAGTTCCTCTTTGGGGTGGGCGCTACCACTGGTGGTAACATCTGTACTGATTCTGAACATACTGCCCTGCAAAATAAAACAGAAAACATCAAATTAAGGAATGACACTGCTCACTTGACCCCACTACAAGGCAGAAGGATAATGAAGATGAAGATTTGGAGGATGATGGTGAGGGGGATGATGTCTCCCTCACAGACCTTTTATGACCATGAGAGCAACGTGGTACAGATCCAGATACTGAACTCCAGCTTAAATCAGTGTGAAGTAGAAGGGTCTTAACCCAGGTGGTTATCAAATTATTAGACCGTAACAAAGCATTAAGAGAGTTATCACTCAAAAGGTAAAACTTCAGTCTGAATATGCTTTTGAGAAAGAGTATGCTGTAGTTCTTAATTAATTTGTCTTTTAAAAAAGAGAAATCTGTAGATACCCTACCTGTCATCTAAACAGAGCTTTAGACTGATCTCAGTATTTGATACTCGTGTTGTATAAAGGAGGCTAATAGCTCATAGTGGAATTAAAATAATGTTTGTGTGAACTGGCACCCAGTCTCTGAAACATTTTTCCCCATTTTCTGAGCTGGGGATGACAGCCTATATGAGCTACCAGTCCAAATCCTAATGGGCGTGGAAATAACCACCTTAGCCTTTCAGTTCCCCTTACCAGGGTATCTAGGAAGTCAGTCCTGAAAGGAGGCAGAGTTTACAATTCTGTGTGTGTGGTTCTGCTGAGGAGCTTTCAGCTTCAGTCCTGGGTGTAGCTGGGTGAGGGATATGATAATATGATATCTGCTAGCTGACTCAGAAACTGTGTACTTGGAGGGAAAGATGCTTCCCTTACCACTTCTAATTACTTTCCTTCATCTCTCACCTTGATTTATAACCATTTTTACTATATTATGTATAAAATAGTCTATATATACTATGTATAAAATAATAGCCCCAGGAGAGTATAGAACAGTCCCCAAAACAAGCTCTGTGTACATGGGAGGAGTTGATCTAGTTCAGACACCGAAGGATGCCCTCTGTACATGGCACAAATGAGTCCTTGGGCTGCAAGGCCAGTCTTGCCAGTAACAGCTCTTGGAATGACAGCAGATGTTTGTCTCCTAGCTGCTGATGCCCAGTGCCCCAGAGAGCCTGGGCAGCCAAGATAGCAGAGCTCTGTGCTTGCACTGAGCTCCTGAACTTTACCTACACCCAAATTTTCATTCATTTTTCTAAATCAAGTAATTATATTCAAGGAATGGAACAGTCACTAAATTACTGTATTTGTAGGATATCATCATGTATTAACAAGCAAGATTAAAAGGAGCATAATAATAATTATACATGAATGTACGTGACAAACACTTTTGGTCTCATAGCACTTTGTGTTTAGCTTAGACATTGAATATGGAAATGTATTTACAAGCTGACTCTATATATGATTGAGTAAATGGCTTTTTCAAGGTTGGAGAGTTAGATGACACCAACAAATTTTTCTCACCCATAATAGTCAATTCAGATCTCATGGCTTCACTCCTTACTCATAATCAGCAAAGCAGTACTCTTCCTCACACTGCACTGGTACATTCCTTCACATATTAGTGCCAGCTTCTGATTGGACCCTGTCATGTACTCAGGAATAACAGGGGGTAACACATTGGTCACAGGTCACCTTAAAGGGATAAATAAATTTCAGAGACACAGAGGACTTTCATTGACAGCACAGAGTTGAACTACTCCATGTTCATTTAACAGTTGTTTTTAGACTCCTTTTTATTTTTGTAGTTTAGAAATACTTACATGTCTCTGTAGCTGCAAAGTTGTTCTTACTTCTGTAATGCTTTATAAATCCAAAGTGATGTGATTAGCAATTTATGTCATTATTTTGATTGCAATTAAGACAAGTTAAAGAGAATCTGAACCAGCTGCAGTTAGAATAATCTATCTTTCCCATAACGTACTCTTTATTTAATCTAGTTGCTTACAATGGTTCTGCCTGGTTAATGAGGCTACATTCAATAGTGGTGTTACCAGAAACCATCAGGTCTCTTTATGCTGCTGTTTTTAGTAAGTCTGATTTCTCTGTAAAAAACAGCTGTTATGTACTTGGACTATCTTGAGTTCAAAGACATAATCAACAAACCTCATAGTTCTGCAGTCAGAAAGCTGTTTTGTTCTATGAGACTAAGGACTGATTGCAGGATTAGAATATCCCTAATAACAGCTGGGTGCATCTGGAGAGTTCTGCAGCCATAGTTTCTTTCTTCACCTCATTACAGTCATTGGTTTCTATTGTTGCTTTCTACATTGATCTGAGATGCAAATAAATTTTAAAAATTCAATTAAATTTCCCAAATGAAACTTAATTGTGATGCTTTCCAGGATTAAAGATAAAAATATAACCATCATGTAGCTACATGCACTTTGCAAATTTGAGAAAAACTCAAATCTTATTTGCTTTATATGGAAATATTGAGGCATATGCATAAATCATTAATAATGCATATAATAAAATAGTATCAATTAAAACAATAAAAATTTAATCAGTGATGTTTGGTACAGGTACAGGATTTCAATTTTATGCGAGTGGTGAAGAACACACACCTTCAATTCTTATTACAGTTGTCTGTAGGAGTACCACACCACCTGGTCACCATGAACAACAACAGCCAGTCTCAATTAACTGGCTAAAATGGCTCTTTCTTTCCTCCTAATTCCTGTTTGTCCTTTGTGTGCATTCAGTGCCTATTTCAGGGCTGAGGACAGACCCTTATTTTAAGGACAGACCTCCTGATTTACAAATCTAATTCTGCCAGGCAAGATGGAGCTGGTTTATAACAAGTTTCCCCAGTAAACACAAACCCATTCATAAGTTGAATGAAGTGCTCACCCGAGGAGCTGTGTAACCAAACTTACAGAGCTGTACAATGAAGCAGGGGGCTGTAGAGCCACCTCCAGTAAGTGCATTCCACTTTGTCAGAGCACGCTGTCCCTGTGTGCAGAGCTCTTAGGGAAGAACACCAGTTCCCGAGGTGAGGCTCCTGTTGGCTGCAGGTGGATGCAGTCTCTGAGCTGATGGATAAGGTATAGTGGTGGCAGCAGGGGAGGCAGCTGCAGTGCTTTATCAGAAAGCTTGATAGTCTACCTCTTGCTTGGGCTTACTAGTTTGTGAAGTTGCTCATATGTCAGCACTTGCAGTTTAAGATTCCTTATGTTCTTAATGGCATGGACTTGCAGAGATATTTTCCCTCCAAATAATCCGTGCTGTTTTGCAACCTCTGTAAAGCAACCATCCAAAGCTGGTGAGCACGATTGCTTTTCCTCAAATGAGTGTTTCACTCAATTAAGTGCTAACATGTACTAATGTCCCTTAGTTGCTGATCATTTTTATTTATTTTGTCTAATAATTATTTTTAAAGTTGAATTTTTAACCATAGCACTTAAATGACTTTATAAGGATTTATCATTTAAACCACCTGTATTCAGTGCTTTAATGTGGGCTGATAATCAATTGTGCAGTATTCTCTGGAAAGGGAATCACTCTCCTTCTAGAATAATCTGTTATTGTGCCACTTTGTAAACATAGTTTAATTATTTTCTCAGAAAGTTAGCAAAGACAAATGTAGAACTTGACTGTAAAAAATGGAGTAGAACAGCTTAGGTTACCAGATGTATCCCAAAATACTTAAGACAGACAACAGAAGATGAATTTTCTTGCAGAACTTTTTAGCTTAAGCTCTTTCTAATCTTCACAGACATAGAAGCCCTTACACATATTTGAAATAGATAGGAAAAGAAATTGTGGCTTTTTTTTTAATTTCTAATTTGCAGCTTTAAAAGCAATGCTGTGGTGTTTGACTTGATGCTTTGGAATCACAAAAAGCATTTTTAGTTTCATTCCAGTGGATGTTTTCTCTTGGCAAGGTTTGTTGTTTCTAGCAGACTGACCCCATCTTTAAAATCTTCTGAAACCTTCTTGGTCTAGAACTGAGTTCAGAATTTATGTGGGCTTAAAAATCAGTATTCACAAGGAATATCCAGGGGAATGGTAGCTGTGAGTAACAGAAAGGGTCGCCCCTTAATCCTCCTTCTGCCCCTCTGTGTTGTCATTGCTGTCTCCTCAGTGTGAAGGAGGAACTAGATAAGAAGCAATGCAAAAAAAAAAAGTAATTTTTTAAGATGTTCTTCCCCCTGAAATCATCACTCTCCTTCACTGAAAAAGCTGCTTTATACAGCATCCCTGTCCTCTAAGCTTCTCAAAATGATAATGAAAAGAGCAGGGCATATCTGCTGAGTCAGCTGCTGCTTTATTAGAAAACCAGCTGGGGGGGGCTGGAGAGGGGGAAGTAAAAATACCCTGGTGTAGAGAGTTCACTGCAGAGTCAGTTCAATAAAACTTGTGCTTCCCAGTTCTGGCAATGCATTTGGACATTTCAAAGGGCTTGATAAACAGCAATAGCCTTGTCTCCCACACATTAAAGCTTCATCAGCGACATTATATGAAAAGAAGAAAAACCTGGCAGAACAGTAAAGCAAAGGGTAAGGTGTTCCTTGGATGGGTCAAGGTGCTCTGAGTTCCTCTTGCTTCGCTGAAATAACAGCATTTCTTTTCTGGCAGCAGAACATCTGTAACCTCTGTCTGTCTCAAAGCAGCACATCTGTTCACAGTTATGGGTCAGTACCCATACAGGAAGCTTACTTGTACTGCACTCGGAGATGCTGGGTCAGAGCTCCCAAAAAGCATTCCTAAAACCTTAATTAGTGAAGGAACAGAGGATAAAATGAATGCAAATCAAACCCATGAGAGTTAAAACCCCAAACAACTGCTTTTAACCTGAAGAATATCTAGACAGAGCTGTAGGCAACAATCATAGTGTTTTATCCAATGCTGTATTTTTTAATTGGTTTTAGTTAAAATTCCTGATTCTAAAAAATACCATGGAATAAAATTTATATTGGTAGTGCAGCAAAGCACATAAAGAGCCTGGTGGGCTGTCTGGTCATAGTGAATTCATAGCACAGCATGTTTTCTGAAGTCATTCCTGTCCTGTCAGCTCAAAGCTGCTGCAGTGTTTCCCTCTATTCAGGTAGCTTCTTGGAAATACTTCCAGCTTTAGAGGGAATGTTAAAACGTACAGCACACACAGTTTGGAGTAACAATAAAATCAGTTTACTGTTGCTACAGTTGCCCTGTAAAGAGCACATTTATTTCTTTCAGTTCTGTTACCTCTGAAAATATATTTGAGTGGGTTGAGATATATATTTCCAGTCCTAAAACATGCAGGCTTATGCACATGCAGCTTTCTAATTATAATATCTGCCTTGAATCCAGTTATTCCAAGTGTGCTTTAACTGGAATACAGAAGTATTTCTGAGAATAGTAACACCAATGCCTTTTGCACTATGGCAGGAAAGACAGATCAGAAGGCAAATTAGAAAACTAAAGTTTACAATACCTTTGTATTTCATAACATCACCCAATGACTTTGTTCGAAAGAATTAACTTGTTTGAAACATAAAAATATTAGTAAAAAAATAGACTGAGCTGACATTTTTCCTTGGATTGGTTCTGCTTCTTGATAATCTTAACTATGAGGCTGACCTTGCTCTCCACCTTAAACCCACTTAATGTAGTCCAGTTTTATTGCTGTGTCTTGGAATGAGCTGATAATACTGAAATTTGCCTATAGGATGCCCCACTTCTCAGCTACTGAAAATTTGGTGTTAATCTTTCACTAAAAAACGAAATTACGTTTCCACTTTCCTATTTCCTCGAAGCACAAGCAGTTCAGCATTTCAGTGTTCTAGCAGTGTCTATTTTGTGAACTCTAAATTCCATCATGAAGTCCCTGAAGGAGGTCACTGCTGTAGACAATGACTTCTAACACATTTAAAGTTGTAATTGCTAAACAAACTAATCTGATGACTGATTTTTCAATCTTAATTAACAGTCATGACTTGTAAAAAGAATACTCACCATGGCATTGTAAGCATTCATTTGTGTGGCAAGAAGTGCTTTGTAACTTCAAGAAATAGTGTATAAAATATGACTGGTACATAAAAATGTCTAAGTTATTTACATAAAGACACTTGGGAGGTTTATAATGTGCTCATCTCTTCTAATTGCAGTTAATAAAATGCCTCCCCTTCCCAGAATTTGAAGGGCAATAATGTTCCTGCTGAGTAAGTTGTGGCTGAACCTGCAGCTCCTGAGACTTAGGGGGTATAGGGAAAATTCTGTCTCTATTGCAGGGATTTCATCTGTCCACTTGCCAACATACTAGACACCAGAAAATCACTACATCATGTTGGACAAACTCCTGCTCTGCTGCAAAAGCTTGAACTCATGCCTAATATTTATGCAGTTAGACATGGAGAAATTATTGACATATTATTGAATGGCACAATTCAGTCCTTTTAAGATGCTTGAGTATCAGTATTTTTTCTTGTGCAAAGTCCTGGATACCTTCACAGTGCATAAACAGAAAACATTAGTAATCCCACTAAGTCATCAAATAAAACTAGAGAAAAGCATTTGCAAATATGTAAGTATTTGCTCTTTTACTGATAAATCTAATAGTTTAATACTTATCAGTGTTCGAATAGTACCAGTTTAACGTTTAAATTCATAGTAAAGCTCTAAATGTGAGACTGTGGGATGTGAGGGAAGAGCTTTCAGCGTGGATTCTGTGTTGCAAGTGTTCTATCAGGTTTGTGAGCTTGATAAACCATTCCACTAAACTGGCTTCAGACATCACTTTCCAAAGCTCTTAGTGCACAGGTCAGCTGATCCTCTATATGCAAGTACCACAGAAATAGAGCCTATACAAGTATTATTTGCTGGGCATAGTCCAGAGAATAGCAGCCACTACAAGCATGGGTTTTAGGAAATGAGCAGAAACACAAGCATGACAAATGTTATTGCAATTGCTCTTATGGCCCCAGGGTCAGAAAGTTACATAGGAGGCAACGAGTGCCTAGTTTTCTATAGGAAAGAGTTTTACTCATTTTTTCTATGCACAAGTTAAGGGGGGAGCAGAGCCTGTCAGTGATCATAATTAAGGATCAACAAGCTTAGTTCAGAATGAAGAAATCAGGCAAAATTGATGAATATATATTTGAAGGTTGTGATTTGAACTGAAGGAGTTACCACAGCCTATATAGTTAGATCCAAGGCTTCCTATAGCAGGAAAAAGCTTGAGTTTCCTCTTAAAAAATGACTTTGGCCTCAATGACTATGTGTGCTGTCTGGCAGGAGATACCAAAATCTCAAAATACACCATGGGCTGTAATGGCTAAAGCAATTAGTGTAGTAAGTTGTTTCATGTAACTTTTTCTTCCAAAATACTCAGAGCAGGTAATTTTTTATGCTTGCTTTCTTTGGAACCTGCCCTTTATTAGTAGTTACTGTAAGACATGTAGCAAGGTCCTTGTTAACTTCATGTTTGCCGAATTTCCGAAGAGGACATCAGCATGGGTGAAGTTCTATTGAACAGGTCATTTAGAAATGGAATCAGAAAGTTTCATGAGCCCCTGTATGCCTTTCATGTGATTGATGCTGCATGTTAAAATGTATTAGAGAAACCTGTAAAGATTTCTTGTGTAAACACAGTAGCACACAGAAAAGAAAGCTGGCAAAAGTGTTGAGAACCGTTAAAAGTGCAGAAGGCAATGATTTATATTGATGTTTAAGGCTGGAGAGAAGCATATGATTGTTTTATCAAACATTAGGAGTTTTCCCAGAGAAACTTTGCTGTTTTTGTTGATAAGTGCACAGCTGACTAGTTGCTTTTCACTCCAGCAAATTATTCCGTTGATTGATAGCTCAGTTAATTTCAGAAGGAGCCTTCTTGCTGCAGATGCAGCTGTGAATTCTAATCAAGTGAAGCAATTAACTGCTATCTCTGTGGCTGCAGAGGAGCCAACTGGAGAACCAAATGTACTGAGAACAGTCCTTAGCAGATAACTGAGAAGAGTGAAATCCTGCCTAATATTTACTCCCTATAACATTCCCTTAAGTTCCTTAAGTACTTAAGTATTTAGTAACTGGATTTGTTAGTACTACTTGATCCAGATTTCTATTTTCATTATGTGTAGTTTTACTTAGTTTAGCAACTGGTAAGAGGGATTAAACAAGGAAGACCTTACAAAGCAATTAAGTTAAATAACTGACTTCCACACTTCTAGTCTGGATACAGTTTAAGTATTGTGTGTCCCCGGTGGAGTTCTAAAAGATTGTCTGCTACAGATTTCAGTGAGAGCAAGCTTGATGCCAGGTCATATAAAGCCCAATGTAAGCATATCAAACAGTATTAGAGTGACAACTTTTCAGGATTATGTCTTTCTGGTGTTCAGATACAAAAGTTTTAGAATTTTACCCATTGTAACTGCTAGTATTGATAGTCACGTGAGTCAGAAGAAGAAGAAAGCAGGTGTATTTTTTCAGAAGTTATTAACTACAATATAAAAATAGTATCACTGAGTAGAGTCGTTAACCTGGTCTATAATATTCTTTCCCATACAATTTTTCACTTTAATGTCAGTTGAATTCTATTCTCACTGAGTGGTAAAAAGCAGCAGTTAAATGGAAACAATTACAATCACTTATTTAAGCAAATGAAGATATAGAAAGTTTATCTTATATGAGACTAATACAATGATACCCCTTCTTTTATATTCTGTGTAAAGAAAAATAATTTTCTATAAAAACAATATATAAAAAGGGAGGTTCTATCAACCAGTATGGACCATACCTCTTACAACTGCCACCCTTAAGTAAAATAAAGACCCAAAATAACCTTAACAACACTAGCTCTTGTTCATCCTATATTTTGATTTTCATTATCTCATTTGCATGATGCATTTGCAAACTGCAAGAGATAGGAATTGTGCCCATATTTTCAGAACTGGGGCCTGCCTGGCCTCCAGCTGTTCCTGATCTTGAAAATTGCAAGGCTACAAGCTAGCAAATTAAGATTTGCCAGAACAGCTGATTTCCACTGGTTTAGAATTGAACTAAAAGAAGTAAAGGCTTGCTGAGTGTTTTAATCTGGCAGCAGAAGGAAGTGGTTATTGATTCTTCTTTTTTTAGTCGTCAGATAAAAATTTAGGAAGTGTTCAGATATGCTTGGAGCAATTTAACAATGCATACAAATATACTCATGGACATGACTGCGGGTAGTGCTGCTTAGTGATTTGCTAAAACTGCTTATCAGATATTTTAAAAGAATTTTTCCCTTTCTCCAGAACGGGGTAAAAGTAAGGTTAATAGGGACATTGCTACATTCTAGAAGAAATTAGCTTGATGTGTTAAAGCTAATCTTGCTTTTGGAGCAGAGGTGAGGGAAATTACTGCAATTTAATCATTACTTTCTTTTGTATAAAAGGAAGCCTATGCTTAGGCAACTAGAATATACCTCCTTGTTGAAATCTAGTTCAGGACTGTTTTAAAGCCCATATTTAGTTTCAAGAATGAACTGGGTATTTTTCTGGATCACATGTGCCATGGATCCCACTGATCCGGCCTCTGCCCATGGACCGATTTCCTGGCCTGCCCTCAGCCCTGCCTCGTGGCTTTTGCCTGCCCGGCAGTGCCGGGATGTCGCGTCGCGTGTTAGCTCCAAGCGAGCCCAGAGCTCCAGGCACGCACGGACTGCAGTACGGCGGCACACACACGAGCAGCAGAGCGGGGCGCTCCTCAGCCGAGGGAGCTGTCCCTCAGCTAGCTGGGAGGGCACGCAGGAGGAGGCAAAGAAACAGAGAGAAGGGACTCTTCGTATAGGTTCCACGCAGAAGGGTCCCTCGGCTCCACAGATGAGGAAGGAAAAGAGAAAAAGCTGACGGTGTCCAGGGATTTTATAGTGGGGAGGAAAGGCGGGGATAAGGGATACAGCCAATGGGATACTTGACAGGAGGCGGGGTTGAGAGCGAGGAAACCAATGGGAACAACATATAGGAGGGACTTAGAGAAGGAACCAATGGGGTGTCGAGTATTACAGAAGCTTCTAGAGCTTATACATATTAACTCAAGGGAAATGAATATTAATGAAGTTATACATGAAACAGGGAGGGGAAAACATGAACCAATCATATAAAGGTATGCAGATCACAGAGCTGCGGGATTGTGGGTTCTCACCCTAAACACAGTGGGATACTAAACTTGAGCCCGCCACGGGTTTGCGGCTTTTGGATGGCAGCAGCTTGCACTGCCACACTGGGGATGTGGCTGATCCTGGGTACCAGCAGCAGGCCTGATTCTCATGGCTGGTTTGTGTTCCTGCCTGAATCTCAGGCTTGCCTATCTCTGTATATTTCCTGGAGATCTGGAGATGTTGAGGTTGCAGCTGGCGCTGCCAGGTTGGCTGTGCTCGGGCACTGTGGTGAGCTGGGCAGCTGCATTAATTCCCCCAGCTCACCACAGGAGTTGCTCCTGCTGCTTCTTTTGGCAAGGCAGCTCCTTCTTTCGCATGCAGAACTCATACCTGGGTCACCTGGTAATTTAAAAGAAACTTTCTAATGACGTAGGAAGGAAGTTTGAGGTTTAAAAATCCGTTCATCATGGGCAAGAAGTCTGAGCACTAAAATGAGCTAGAGACTTCTTGAGTCACGGAATTCAGAATCCAGCAATTGGCAACAGCCATATTTCATTCAGAGGAGGCCAAAGAAGATCTGTTCTCTTTTCTGTCGTAGATAGCAAACTGTAAAAGTTCCTCTAATGTGCAATAATACCCATCCAGGCCTTCGTGTGAGACAAATCGTGTGGTGTCAGTTACACAGAGGAAAGCAGGCAGGATGGGAACAGGCAAGCTTTTAAAGTCTGGCAAATTAGTCCTCATTCATCTGAAGTTAAAATTAATTGCCTTTGGATCAGTATTACATTAATTGTAAAGGCTGTTTCTCTGGTTTCAGCTTTTAATAATCAGGACAGCTTTCCAAGAGTTCACTATGCGTCCAGCTCTTTCATTTAGTTCTGTTTGGAAAACTGATTCTGGAAAAACTCAGATCCTAAAGCCAAATTTGTACTGGGCCAAGGTGTGTTGATGGCAAGAAATTTCCACTGGTACAAATTTGACCTAACTTTTGAGCTATCCCTTTAGAAATAGTTTTGTGTATGCCAGCCCACTAGTTGGTGGATCAGAAATGGTCAATTCATATGGTTACTTGTAAGTATAAAAACACCAATTATTTTAGACATATAGATACTGGTGATGTTTGTGATAAATTTTGCTTCCTACTTGCTGTGACTAATGTTTACCTCATTGCTTTTTAAAAAAAAAATACATCTCCCCTTCCATGCCCTAAATCCATTATGTTTTATTTACTATCCTGGCATAGAACTTTCAAGATGGTAGAAATAATTTCAGGATAGCAAAATGCCACAGTGGGGTTTTTTATTCCATCCAACAAAGAGAGAAATATTTTAACTGCAAAATACTTGGTCAAGATGTACTGCTGTACCCAAATAAATTCCCTGTGTTTGCCAAGAAAAAAAAACAACCCTGCAGAGCAAAAGGAAGTTTGGAATGAATAAAAAGTTCAATAGGAGTAGATGCTATCAGAACTGCTCTTTTACTTAAAAGGAACATGAAAAACCTTTTGTAGTGTTCCTATTAAACTCTTAGAGGACACTAACTTCTCTGGAACGTCCTCCTGCTTGTAGTGTGGTATGCATGGCCATTGACTCCCAAGCTGAAAGAGACTTAATATCTCACTTTTAACCTACCATCTCTTTGGTTTTCAGCACAATCAGGGATTTCAAAGTCTATAGCAGTGGTCCAGTCAAGCACAACATTGTCAGTGACAGTGGTGAAAAGTACTCCTACTCTTTCAACTCCAGCAGTTTGCTCCATGACACAATCACTGCTCCCTCAGTTGTTACAAAGGGCACAGCCAGGCCTTGAGTGGTGCCAAAGAGCTGCGTTGGGGAATAAACACACATTATTCAAATTTTTTAAATTACTCTTGCATCCACAGCTGACTTTAACCTCTTCCTTCTAACTGGCTGGATCTGGAGCACTACCTTTATTTCTTGCAGTTGACAAACTGACAGACAAGAGATGTGTAAAATCTGTAGCTTCTGATGTTCTCAGTTGTTTCCTTTTAATAATGAAAGGCTCCTACTTATTTTGAATGGAATATTGACATCTGTTTTGACAGTGTTGGTTGAGTGTTTGCATAGTAATTAGTCTTAAAAAAAGGAAAAGCAGTTTGAAATGCAGCTCTAGGCTGAGTTCCAACTGGGATAATTACACGCTACCTCCCTTTAATCCCCCTCCAACATGGTTTCTTCTGATGTTCCTTAGGTGCTGGCTTTAAATTATTGTTCACTGCTGCACAGCAGAAGCCCCAGTTTCTTTCAGAGATGGATACACAGTCTTTGCATATAATTGTGTTAATCAAGGAGTCCTGTAGTTTCAAAATTGCTCAGTTTTGGTCCCCATACCTTGGGACAGAACACGGCTGATCCCGAGCAAATCCTGCTACAGCTCTTCACATATCAAATCTCAGCACCCCACTGGCTGGAAGGCACCCATAAGAATCAGCATATGGTCAGTGTACTTCCCCTTTTTTAAGGTGAGAGGAAACTGAGGTAAACCTTCCAATTTATTGAAACAATCCAGATATTTGATTCATTAGCTGTGGTGACTTTGAGTCTGCTTTGGGCCTGAATTTGCTATCGAAGAAGCAAGACAAACTGCTGATAGTTCACAGGGTCATTGACCCAAGACAGGTAATACAGGGTGATCAGAGAACTGATTTATTTTGCCTTCTCAAAAATACCAGTATCCCTCTCATCCTTGCTTAGTTTGGCCAACACATGAATGAAAATTACTTTGAATTTTTTATCCACAGAGTGCTTGAAAAATGAATCATCTTTCTTTCACTATGATTTAGCCTATCAGTAAATGGTCCTCCAGAAACAACAATATCCTTGGTTCTGTGGCACCTCCCCTCTGTTTCACTGATGGATGAGAGTCTTGTAGCTATCTTAGAGTGGGGAAAGGCTGTTTTGTTTCCTTCAGCCAAATCAGTAGCCTTGTTTTCAGAACAAAAAGTCACTGATGGGAATAACAGTTCTTTTTGGTGAGAACTGAACGGGTTCACAGTGTAACGGTTGTGATAAACGTCACCTCCATGGTTTGACCGAACCAAAACATCTTGGCACTGCCAAGCAATTAAAATGCAAACAATGAAGATTAGACTGTATTGGAAAAAAACCCAAAACTGAATAGAGATAACTAAATTGCAGTTGGGGCAGGTCAGATTCACAGCATAAAACCTGGACCAAAGTCCTATGTAAATCTAAAAGGGATGAGTTAGCAACTGATAATGTAAGGGAAAGGGACACAACTTTCCTCTTGGGAATGTTGATCCCACTGATGTGGCATGAACTCGTCTCTTCCAAAAAGCTTAACTGCTTTGCTATCTTTTTTCCCTTTCTATTTATTGGAGGCAAGGGAGAACAAAACAGACTTGAGAATTGTACTGCAAGTGCTGTGGCCAAATGTGGAGGATGTGCTGCTTCAGCTAGTAGTGTGTGCAGTATTTACTTCTTTCGGAAATAAGCAGTGGGTTCAAAAGGAAAAAACAGCTTCCTCAATACTGGGCCTTTTTACTGTCTTTTAAACCCTCCACTGAACTTGATGACATTTTGCAAGTTTCTGAAATCACTTCACAAGCTGTGGCAGATTACTGATTACTGTGGCTGTGTCACAGTAATCAATATTATAAGATTCTGATTAATTTCTCTCTCTGTATCTCTCTTTCTCTCTCTTTTCACTGTAATTTTGCTGGGATAAAGTGCCATGTACATTGAAGTTTGGGGACATTGGTAAAATCTCTCCTGTTCCAGTGACTTCCATGGAGCTACACTGGTTTATATGATAGCCAGGTCCACTAAGGTGATGGACACTGAAGGGTGCAGGAGAATAATCCAAGATTCGCAGGGACTAAGGAGAGAGAAAAATGGGAAGGAACAGGGAAGAGGTGGTGTTCTGTGTTTCAAGAGTAGCTGACTGAAGAATCATATCTGGTCCCATTGAGAAGAGAATTTAATGTGGACAAAAAATTGTTACTTGAAGACCAGGGAAAAAGTTTAAGCACATTAGTGGTCAGATTGGCAGGCTATGTAAGAAAATGGGAATTTCAGAGAATGTGTTCTCAATAGAGAAGTGAAAGTAGCAGGGCTAGAAAACAAATCCAGTTCCTAATATAAAGGCAAAATTATAGTATGTGCAGTATGGAAAACCATCAGAATGATAATATTGTCAATCGGATGAGTGTGTGATGGCTGATTCAATAGCTGTGGAGTTGCCGACATAATATAGGAGTAATAAAGCCTTTTGCAGTTATTGGGGAATTTAAGTTTGCTGCATTTTAATGTTATTCAAATGTGTAATTTACTTGGGCTTTACTTCTACTTAATTTGTTAACAGAAGGTATCTAGAGAATGCAAAATGAAATTTTTGTTAGCTCCAATCACAGTGAGTCATTTGTAAACAAGCATAAAAGCTTAGAGACATAAATACATCACTTTAACATCAGTGCTAAAGTTCTTTGAGACTGATTCTTTGACCATTCTTAGTTTATGTGGCCTCGGAGATCTAACTCTTGATTTTCAGTCAGAAGTTTATGGGAGGCATTTTAGCAAAAAGCAAAGCCAGGGGAGTTTCACTTTAAGCAAAATTTATCTTATATGAGAGGTACTAAAATCTTCAAATTGTGTACCTTCCCAGACACTGATAATAAACACGGTGTATCCAGAAAATAACAGTTAATACTGGTTTTAGTTCATGGAGAGGTTCATGTGTTTAAAATCAGAGTGAATTTCCGTGTTCAGACCCAAATTGGCATGTACACACCAAAAATCACATGTCTGCCTACACACATATATGTCTTAAATAATAAATTGTAAATTTGCAGGCTTCCAGAGATTTTATGAAAATAATTTTGTTATGCAGGGCTGGTCAAATTATTTCAATTTTTTTTTAATATTAAAAAAATCAGCAATATGGAACATATTTTTCATTGCAAGGGGTTTGCTTTTCAATTAAAAAAGCTTGCAAAGGCCTATTTTGATATTTTCTAAACCGAGTAGCATTATTTTTAGTTTGAAATTGTTCTCAAAGCTAATTCAATTAAAATTATTTAAAATCTGCATATAAAAACTCAAATTTCTATCTCAGTTTCACATGGGAGGATTTCTGGAATCTCAAACATGGTCATATAACAGAAGTTCCCCACCTACTTTTGGTGTCCAATTTGAAATTATTAAATTTAGTGTGAAGTGTTGTCCTGATTTCATACACTAGGAAGACTTTAACAAAAATTCCTTTAATTTCAATGTTATGGGAGATAAGTTACTTAAATGTAAGCCTTACTAAATCATAGAATATTCTTGGTGTTCTGACTATCACTATATGGAGAAATGTACCTGAAAACAAAATTAAGACACATAAATAAGGTTTGTTGGTCATTCCTTTATATTATCTACTCCAGAGGCCCCTTTACCCACAGCCTTCTACATAAAGAAGTGCAAATCCCTTTTCAGACTAGAGTCATCTTCAGAACCCAGCAAACACGCTGTGATGAGTGATTAATTGGGAAAGGAAATAGATGAACTGATTGCATCCTTTGCTCCCACAAATAGACTGTGTGAGAATCATGAACTTTTATATCATGGATCCTGATGTTTGACTCTTCTTGTTATGTATAGCAAGTGATGAAATAGGTTTTTGATTTCTTTAGCATGATTTCAAGGAACCTCTACTATTTAAATCATATACAGTCTCATTTATCACAAGTTATATAAAATATTGAGCTTTGGTAGCATTCAGGGCTACAGGTTCCAGAAAATATTGCTGTGATCCTGTAAATATAGATATAAAACTGGGTTCCTGGTCTTTCAAAACATTTTTTTTGCAAAGTCACTGCAAAAGCTGGACATGTCTGGAATGCAGTAGTTGGCCAATTTATTTCCCTAGTTCTGTCGTCATTTCTCAAGCACAAAGAGGCCTTTTGGTTGCTTAGTGTGATATGTTAAACCCAGTTCTCAGCAAATGCCCAGAAGCAGCATTGTGCAATAGACACACCAACAGAAATTGTATTAACCCTGGGACCTGCTGGGCAGAGCCATCATATCTGAAAGGTGTGCAGCTCTCCAGACAGTCTGAGCCGCTGACTCAAGAATTGAAAATGTGACTGTAATGCCCCAAAAAAACGGCCCTCACATTACCACTGGGAGTTTGGGAAGGTAAAGTTGTTGGGGTTTTCTGGATTTTGGTTTTTAATCTTATGGTATTTTAAGGATTATGAAATATGGACACAAACCCACAATTTGAGTGAGTTTTTGAGACCTCTGGAGTAGTTTAGTCCTGATCAGATGACAATTTATAAGATCAATCAGATGGAACCTCATAAGAAGATGGGTTATACACAATTTCCAGTATTTTTCTAGTAGTTTTTCCCTTTTTATTACCTCAGGTTTTTACAGATTTCATAGCTACTGAAGAGTTGGAGGAGCACTGGCATTGACCTTTTTAAGGCCTGGGCTATCCCAGGTAAGTACCAGGAGAGCTTGATATCCAGTGTGCCAACCCATTCTGAAAACGTGGAAGTAGCAATTTTCTGCTAAAATACTGATGGTGGAGGATAGACATTGAGTAACAGAGACAGATGGATAAGTAGAATGTGTAAAAGCTGTAAGAGCAACTATTTAGAAAAGTTGACAGCTATAAATATAACACATTGAAAATTAATTTGCAATGTTGAGCCTGTCTGTCCCACTTTTCTGTCTGGGACCTATGTTACCATTATACACTTAAGACATTATATCATTATTCTTATTTTAATGCATTTCATGCCGATCGATTTAATATAAACAGAGGTGCTGACAGGAGCTTCAGTTTAAACAGGTCTAAATGTGAATTTGACTTTATGATTCTCATCAGGGAAAAAGACTAAACAGTTTAAGTTGATTAAATTTTCTTAAAGCTGCAGCTAAATATAATGAAAGCCATTTGTGCATTTTTTTGTAGGAAAATTGAGTGTCTCAATGTTAGTGACTGACAGCTTCATGCAATGAATTCTTTTCTTGTGAAACAGAGTCAAAACAGTTTCTATTTTTCATAGACTTTTGCAAGGTAGTTTCAATTTTCTGATTTTCAGAGGAAGCATAGCTTTCCCATTTAAGAGTCGGTTTATTAGACCAAACTATATATGTTAAATTACTAAAAATACAGATCATACTAGATATTCCTTAAATATTATGTTTTCTTGTACTATGGACATCACAGTGGTCAATTTTTTTCTTCCTTTTTGTAAAATTAAATTTCTCCTTTTTAAATTTGCTTTATTAAATGTTCTGATTAGGTAAAGTCTAGAGATCTGACTCAGCCTGAATACCCATTTAAGCATGGGCCAGATTCCAGGCATGGTCTATCACATGAAGAAAGGTGGTGGTGTGAACTTTAGAAATAAATACATGGGTCAGGCTCTGGCTAAAGCTGATATACGTTTACTAGAGGTTGCTTTGCATAGGAGAAATGTCATGTCCCTGCTCTGAAAGAAAGCCATTTAAACTATATTTGAGGAGAATACTGTATCCACATGCAGACTTTTTTGTAATTTTTCTCCTGGAACAGGATCTGAGTCGCACTGTGTGTGTGGTAGTGGTAGATGCATTTTGAATGTCATTGTCTTCTGTCAATGAATGGAAATACTTTCAGGATTCCCAGTTGTACAGTAGTTTCTCAGTGTTAAGCATTGCCCATCACAGTGTGAGGATACCATCCTCATGTACAGGTAACTTTGGGACCGAAAAGCCAGATGTATTGGTTGAGGGGTGAACACCTGGGAAAGAGCCACTTCACCAGTCGAAGGGATCCTAGACTGCACCCACACACAAGTCAATTTTCTTACAAGTGGAAATCTAGGAAAGCATCAGCTTTATTTTTGGTCAGAAAGTGATTCATCTTCTTCCTGTTCTTGCAAATTACAGAAATATGCCTTCACTAAAACTCAATCCTTTCTGACATCTTCTTAGGAATTATTTAATATTCTTGGCTCCAGTGTGGTATTTCAGAGGACAGGAACTCAGAGACAAATGCTCTATGTCTTTGTAAGGGCTTTTTTTTTGAAGTTGCCTGAAAAAACAGATTAGACATCACAGCCTGTGTCAATTTTCAGTGCACTCTATTAAACTTGCAACATCTTGCTGCAAGATTGTTTGACATCTTTTGCCCCATTGGTGTTAAAAGTCATGCAAGTCCATGGATGTTAACTTCGGAAAATAACTTTCCATAATAAATCACTTTAAATTATGTTCCTGGTTAAGTGATAACATGGATAACTGGTCAGTGCAAGTACTTGGCCAGTGGTTCTCTCTGACATCATGAGAAACCGTATCCCTGCTCTGTGCCTCAGTTTCCCTTCACCTCTCCATCTACTGATTCACCAAATCTTGTGTTTGGAGCAAGTTTAGAAACTTAGAGAAAGAAGGGCAAAACTGCTTTGCATTGAGTGTATAGTTATCAGTTAAAATTACTTTTTTCTACAGTTAGACTTATGTAGAAAATAAGGGAAATTCTCATGCCTGGTGTGTCAAACTTAGTCCTGTTGGTGACTGAGAATTTGTATTTAGGTGGACATTGAAAAATCTTTCAGGTATGTTTTCAAATTTTCTCATGATCCACCAACCTGCATTCCAGCTATCACACTGAGCAACAGAATCTCAGTGGTTTTTTCACCAGCTTGAAAACTTATTATTAGCTCTGTCATCCTCTAAATTTTAAGGCATATTTTTGGCACCAGTTCCTTCACTTCTTGGCCATTTTTTGAGCATAAAATAAGACCACAGCAGCTTCCACACTTGCCAGGCCTGCAATAGGAGGTATCCTTAGGGATAACTGTCTCAATATTTGGAAACATATCCCTCTGGTGTCACTAGACTGCAAGTTTCCAAGGATATCTTTGGATAGTCCCACTATTAGATTTATTCAGAAAGTCAGAGAGGTCAGTGAGTGCATGGGAAAGAGGATCAGTAGAAGCAGTAAAGGCAACCATATGTAATGATTCATTGCAGTAAGAGATTTCATCCTAATGAAAATGCCCCCGGAACCAATGCTTGGACTGTTGCCTTGCAACTTTTTCAGGTATTGTAAGTTACAAATCTTTTGGATCCCACCATGTACCTAATTCAAAGTCCACCCTGTTTTAGTGAAACTGAGAGCACGGCTTGAAGGAACGATGCTCGTGGAAGCAGCGCCTCCAGTGTCCCGTGCGCTTGGCTGGGCAGCATCCAGGCACGTGTGGGGATGAGCAGCACTGCCCTCCTGCTGCTCTGCCTGACAGGGCACCTGGGGGGAGACACTGCCTCACATGCACCAGGACAGGACAAGAATGATGTGCTTCCTGTTGGACAATGGAGACACTAAATACATGGATTTAATTAGGGCTTATTGTTTAATAATGGTGTTCATTTATATGTTTGCTTATTACTAGAGACAGTGTGAAAAATCTGGCAAGGCAACTTCAGTGGTAAATGGATTTTGTCTTGCATAAAATGACCATCTCTCTGTCAGCTATCAAAGCTGTGAAAGCATGCTTGGAGCCACCCCAAATATAACATTGCTATTAACTTCCTCTTCACTTTGCCATAATTGCCTCATGAACTGGAATGTACAACTCCAACTGGCTTATTTGGAGGGCGGAAATCTTCTGTTTTTTCCATGCAGAATAAAATAATAATTAGTAAATAAAAGAAACCTTTTTAATTATAAGGAAGTTCTTCTTTCTGTGAAGACTTTCTCGTGGAGAGTAATAGATGTGGGTTTAAAAAAGAGAGAGCAAAAATGACCCGTGACAAGACATTAAAATATTTGCTTGAATCCAATCCACCCACTCATTTGTAAAACACGCAGTTGACTAGATCTGAAACAAAGGGCAGTAAAGATAAACAGCTGGACACTAAACAATTAGCAATAAAATTGGTCATGAATACTTCTTTCCCCTGTTTGCAAAGTTATTGTGAAATAGAAAAAGAGAATTATTCAGAGTGGCTTTTTTTAATGTATATTTTTAAAATGCATTCACAGGAACATGTAATTCAGAAAAGTGTTGGGCCACATGTTTGTGTCTGCAATACCTTCTCTGACAGCAAAGACCACACAGACTGCTTTGGGATGTGGAGCCATTCTCTCCAGAGTTTTTTTTCCATTTCCTTCTTTTGAATTATTTCTAGGTCTTAATTTAAAATCTGTGTAATGCTAAGCGTAAAGAAGTATATGACGGGAAGGACTGCAGAGGGCATGGATAGTACAAAAGCAATGTCTTGGATGGTTTTGCTGATGCCCTCCCTAAAATCCCGTTGTAATTAATGCAAAGACTCCAAAAAGGTTTCAGCGTAACTGAATCTGGTCTTAAATCCTTCAGGGATGGGGACTAGTGGCATAAACCTGTAGTACTTAAAAAAATATTAGTATTATAATCTCAGACTTCACTGCAATGTAGATGTCCCAAAGCCTCTGCCTAAGCCAGGACAGGTGTTTAGAGGCAAACTTTGGGAATCTCAATGCCTGTTTTGCAGTAATGTGTGAGTGTACACTGCAGATTGCTGCCCCCTCCATGTCTCTGTGTTGTGAGCACTTGCTGAGCTCCACGTCCCTTTCACTGCAGAGCTTTCCATCTCAAAGAAAGGTGGAATTCATGATGTGGCAGTTGGGGCTCATCTGATCAGTGTGTGGATGTAGGAAGGGGGCTTGTGGATGTTGGATCCATTTGGCTGTGCTTCTTTTTTATGTCTGTGGTTTTGCTACAATCAGTGCAGAGAAATAGCCGGAGAAGTTCATCTGTTCCATGTACCTACCTCAGGATGAAAATGTCTGATTATGATTGCTTCATTTCCAAACCTGTTCTGTCTAAGGAGTACACTTAGGATATTTGTGGAGGAAGGATATTTTTCCTCATTTTAAAAACCTATAAAACCCACACATTCTGATAAGGGAGCTTGTCTCAGTGTGTGGATGCTGAGCACTCCTTAATCCAGCAGTGAATGCTACACAGGTATGCAGCTACAGTAATTATGTTGACAGCAAAAGTGTTAAAAACAATGTAACAGAACTTTAGGACCTTTCATTACTATATGGCCATGAGTCCATAAAAGTATTCCAGCAGATGTGGGGGAGAAGCAATGAAAGCAATTTAATAAAAATATTCATATTTCTGCCTAAAGTGGCATCAGAGGCAGAGTTTGTCACAAACTTCAGGCGAGAAACCTTATGAAAACGACAAGCTCATATACAGACGTGATGGTAGAAACTACAGGGTTTATTTTATAAGGATTCACTTAAGCACTGCACAACAAAAATGTAACTTCACTGTTGCTATTCTCACATTTCATAACAGTGCACAGAGAATTCCATTTTGATGTTCTCAGAATTTATGCAATATCTGCATTGAAGAGAGTCTATAATGCACTGTTCTGCTGGCATGAAGGGAATCATCACTTTCATATTTGTTGGACTCCAGCAACCTTTTTGAACAGGATCCCATATGATGCTTGTGCTGTTTAGGGGCTGTACCAGGAAATATGCTGTTACTTCTTGGCTTGAGAAAACTGGGAAAGCATGTGCACTTCTGAATCTGTTTTTTCCCACCAGCAGCCTTTGGGATGAGGTTTTCTTATATCCTTTTAAAGTGAAAAAACAAATATTTTGTAATCCTTTCCTACTGACTTAATGAAAACCATGTACACCCTAACTGCCCCATCTTCATGGGGTGTGGCGAAGATTAGAGGTCTTTCCTCGTCCCACAGGTCTGATGTTAATGTAGGATTTCCAGAGAGGAGTTCAGACTTTTTTCTTCTTCATAGGCCTCCCATGCCTTTTTATAATGCAAAAAATCAAAAGTTTAAATTTTCACATTGTGGCTATCTCTGATCAGATAGACTGACTATTGCTGTCTACCAAGCCCTCTTAAAATTGCTTCCTTTTCTAAAGATCATTTCCTGAACAAATTGTGAGGATCTCAATTATAAACTTGGATTCAGCCAAACACAACTGGCTGCTCTGTGACAGTGAGATCTTACTGGACCACGTTTCTCAGCAGTATTGGAAGCCAAGGATTAAAGTCACTTTCCATCCACACAGACAACCACAAGTGGCCTGAAGACTTAAAGTATTCTGACAAATGGGACTTATACCACACAAATTATTTTCTTGCTCCAACTCTCATGGATAAGGTGACTATTGAAATGATAGCCATGTATTTTCAATCCTATTCAATACTTGCTGAGGTTACTTTCAATAGTAATATAAATCTAACTTTTTATAGCAGAATTTATTGTAATAATTATAAAAAATTGAAGCATGTCTGTCATGAGCTACATTTGATACAACCAAATTCTTGTTTACTAATTCAGCTGAGCAAACGGAGGACATAGGCAGCCTTTTCATCCTCTGCTTCTCTGTCTTGTCTCTGTGCAGTCTAGAATTCCATCCCAAAATAAACACATATCAGAAATTTACTAAATGTGTAAACAGCTTCTAATGCTGTGTCTGCTTAATTTTAGTCACAGGAGCACTTCTGTAGAGGGTTCATTAGATATATAAGGCTTAATTCAGAGAAGGAGGGTCTTTTACGCTTGTATTGAATTGCCAAAGTGAAATGCCATCATTATTAGAAGTGGAAATGCATGTTCTAGGCCATTTGAAATATCAGGTCGTGGAAACTTCCCCTTGTTCTTATGTGTGACTGATATAAATGCTACTTCAGCAATTATATCTATATTGCTGAATATAAATATTGCCTGCCTCACTAAAGAAATGTATAGGCTAAAACCAGTAAAAAATTACAAGTTTCATCATGTCTGTCAGAACTGAAATAAAAATCTCTTAGATGGAGAAGAGGGGTGTATTTTCATTGGTTTACTAGTTTTCTGCTAGGACATTCTATGGTTATACACAACGCTTACCAGAAAATAGCATGGAAAGGGATTATTAGAGAATCTGGATATTGTCAACCACAATGAGTGAAAAACTTCCCAAGGTGAAAGTGGAAGTGCAATTCAGCCTGTTTGAATGCACCTGTTTGTTACTGAGAGATCCTCTTGAATACAACAGGCTTCTTTGTGGGTGAATCCTTTCTCAGAATCACAGCTTAAAGAACTAGAAATGTTCCTATCTGTTCTACTAAAGAATACATTCAAATGCTTTCTTCCCAGTGTGGAATGCAGCCTAGCTCAGCCTTTGATGAACAGCAGACACTTGTTCAACACTACCATTAAAGAGCTTCTAGCATAATGTCTTATGCCTATATAAGCAAACAATTTGTCAAGCAGGAAAGAATAATTTTGGTTCTCTGCCATCTGCCCCTTTGAAAGCTTGTCCCACTCGCAGCACAAAGTGCTTAATTCTGCACTTAACAGGGCAGAAGAGATTGTTGCCAGAATTGCTATCTCAATTGCCACGTTATTTGTTTTTATTACAATAGTTCTGCAATGAGGTTTTGCAGCTTTACACTCCCCAGAAAAAAATATAAATACGGGCTGCCACAAAAAAAGGAGGCCTGAGAAATCTGAGCAGACTGAGGCAAAGCTGTTCTCATTTGCATATTCTTAGTTTGAAAATCTGTGTTTCTTTCTTCTACTATGAAATACCAGTGGGGAGGGACGTGTGGAGCATCAGTCAATCAGCTTTTCAGATAGAAGTGCAGAGTGAGGCTGAAGAGAGGTAGAGACAGGCTTTGCTGAAATCTGTAGAAGACCTCTCATTTGTTACCAGAAATGCTAATTATTTTTATGAGCAGAGCATTCATGATTCATTGCTCAGGAGCACTATGAGTAAAGCATGCGACAAAGAGAGCAGAAGATGGTCCTGGTCCCAGAGGCCTTACAGCTAAAGTGTAAAAGAAACATCAACAGAGATGTGATAGAATGTGAGTGAGATGTTGTGGCTCAATGTGGTGTGCAATTTACCTATAAAATGTATTTCAACATCTCATGAGCACATGAGGCAGCATGGGGAGCTCAGCAGATCCAGTTCTGGAATTTCACAGAAATGGTCCTGTTAAGGAATTAAACAGGAACATATCTCAAGTTACAAGTATTTCTTGGTGTCAAAATGGGATGAGCCCCTTAGTAACTTGGTGCTTTTACAGGGCTTGACCTAAGGTGTTAATGACCAGATAAATGTTCTTTCAAAAGTTTCAAGATAGTGTTATTTGAGATAATACAGTTGATCAAATACAGTTGCATGGTCCCATAACAGTTATCCATTTCGGGCTTTTCTACTGAATTATGAATCTTTGGCTTTCTAATAGGCAATTAGTTTTAAATACCCGCTGTATTTCCTAACTGGCTATGGGGAGGCAGAGATAGCTAGCTAGCTAGCTAGATATCTAAATATATAGATATATGTTTGCCTTTTTTCCATACTTCCTTTTTTTTCAGATTTTTTTTATGCCTTTTCTATGTTGAGCTGTTTTTAAGAAGAAACCCACAATATTAAGTTTATGATTAATCAATAATAACCATTTCCGCTTTTTTATAGCATATACAAATTGTCTTTGAGGGTCAGTGTGACTCTGTTTGGTGTGGTTCTCATTTTAAAAAGAAAATTATACTGTTAGCTGCCATAAAACAAAACCAAAGCCTTAAATTAAAAAAAAAAATCAATAAATAAAATTTAATACAGGCACATGGAAGATATTTGCAGGTTTCTTTGTGGCTAATGATAAATAGATTTTCATAGCTGTTAAAAAGATACTGTTGTAATGTGTATTAGAACTAAAAACATCCATTTGCCAGGATTGGGCAGGATCATTTATCAGTCAGAACTGCCGCTCTCTGCACTTATTACTTTTATGTTGTACATCAGACTTGGTTTTCAGAGCAGACTTGGAAAAGGCTCCAACCTCTTACAAGGCAGAATGATCAAGTTGTCCTAATTAGGACTTTCATAGCAAGTGTTCCTGGGGTTTGGCTGCATGTCCATCCACTGGAGAAGGTTTGCAGCCTTTGCACTGTGGAATTCAGTGTGTGTCTATTGGCAAACGCTTTTCTTCATCTTCTTTTCTCTCCTTGACTATAAATACCATTTTAAAAAACACTCATGTGACTTGTTTCAGAGAGTAATACACATCAGGTGTTCCCTCTCCTGAAATACTTTCCTGATAGAACTTCTCAGTGATTGTTCTCCTGTTCTCCTCTGCTTCCTTTTCCAATCTGTTCTTATTCCACTGCCCTTCCTTCTCCTAAATCCTTTTCGCAAAGCAAAAAGCAGGGATTGAGGACTGAACCAAACATATTAGCAAATGGCTGACCCCTTCCCTGGCACTCTGCTCATGAAAGAGATTGAAAGGACCTCCCTGACTGTGAAATGAGAGACAGAAGAGAGACCCCTGGACTTCATTGTGTAAGAGCTTGTCTGGAGTCAGAATTAAAGGAAACACAGTAATGATTCCTGGAGGCTGGTGCTGTGTGGATCAAGCTTTTATTAGCCTGAACAGTTACTGCACTGCACAGGCAGCAGTGTTCTCTCTTTGGAATGCTTTGTAGCTGGGATCCTGCTAAGCAGCTACTGCAGAAATAATAATATAACCCCCATCTCTTAGGGTGGGTGCACCTTAGATAGATGCACTGCAAATTACAGTGTGTAGCGTCCCTTACTGTGCAGCATCTCAGAAACCCTTGTGACTTGGACATGTCCCTGCATCACACTTTCAGTGCAACTGGGAAGTTGCAATGCTGAAATTGAAAGCTCATTTCAGCATTGGCACCGATATAATCATTACCAAAAAAAAGTTACTGTGTATTTGCAATATCTCTAGGCGTTTGTGACAGTATTACTGCTTGTTGCACATTGGCTTTCTGGAACAAAGAGCTAAACTTCAACTATCTGTGTGCCGGAACTCCATGAATTTGGATTGGAAGCGAAGCTGCAGCACATACATTAGCAATTTTCTCCAGTAACTTGTTTATTCATTTTCATTCTGCCACTGCTGGGTCAGAGTTTTTGGCAGGAAAGTACTATATTTGGCAGAACTCCCACATTCTGTGTGCAATGTATTCATGTTGCAATGTATTCATAGAACATACATGCAGCAGTCTGCATAAATGCTTGAAATTGGATCAATCAGAAGTGATTTAGTGCTTTTGGTAACAGAAGTCTACACAGTGAGTCACATTTTCAAGAGCTCAGTGTCCAGCAGTTCCCAGTGAAAGAATTACAATCGTTTCCCTGCCTACCTGTGAGGCTTAGCCCTTACACTGTGCACGGCAAAGAACCTGAGTTATCCCTGTGCCTGCCTCAACTCCAGGCAACGAGCTTCAGCAAATTTAGGTTTAGTTTTCAGCAGCAGCAGATTTTCAGAGGCAGGTGTTTAATTGTCTCCTTCTGTCTTCCTCCAAGAGATGATTCCTGCCAATCATTGAAAGATGATGTTAAGTTTCATAAGTGCTTCTTGCTTCATGGCAAGTTTTCCAATGGAAACTCCTCTTTTTTTGCATTACGCTGATAACCATGGTGGTGGCATTTCATAAGGGGAACATGCAATTAGCTCATTAGCCATGGTGCCCTGCTTCCGGGGGGAGCATGGGGATACTTCCTATGCTTGGAGGTGACTTCATCATTTACAATAAAAAATTTCTCTTCTCTGGCCTGCAGTCTTTGCAAGGAGGAAGGGGAAGGAGGCCAGGTGAGCTGCCTAAGGCTGTGCCTTTCATCAGGAGCAGAGCTGGGATCGGAGCTCAAGAGCAGCTCTCCAGATGCATCTGCTGCACTGTCTGTGCCTAAGTGTGGCACTGACAGGAAAGTCTTGATGAAAACAGTGCTATTTAAACACTTTATCAGACATACACACTCTATCATCCAGTTCTAAAATGCTTTTGAAACGTTTTAATTTCAATGTAGGTTTTCTGATCATTATATTATGGATCAGAGTTTTCAGTTTGCTCTGAATGTTCATATGCTGCAGGACTGCAACAAAGGCTGAAATTGGCAGATTTTACTTCAATGAAAGTCCTATTGAGAAGGAACATGAATACTATTATTCTTCCAGACTCCCATTTTTCAGTATTTCTACTATTTTTTCTTTTTAACACAGAGCCCATTAGAAGTGCCCTGTGGCCGAATTTATGACATGAGGCAGAACAAGTAGATTTGGTTGTGTATTTTGTAACTGAAGCTAGACTGCTTTCTGCCTTGTTGCTTATGGAGTAACATAATGTCTAATTTGACTAATTTAATTTCAACCATTAGAAAAGCAAATGTGGGGAAAACGCAGTAATTGACAAAACATAAATTATTATTACCCTGAAGCCAAAGTGTCACCATGCAAAAAAAATTATTCTTTGATTAGAGATTCCAGGATTAGGTTTCTCTCTTTTTTCTTCTGTATTTGTGTTTTGATAATTTTGGGGTTTTAGAAATTTTGAGGAAAATGTCTAAGCAAATATATTCAAATTCTTACTCCACAAACACCAGCAAAAATTGTCTGTTTCCTTAGACATAAAATAGGAGGCTTCTTAAAGTAGGGATTTTTTTAAATTTTTATACAAAATTTATTAACCAGGCAACTATTTCTGATCAAGATACAGCCAAACAAAAAAAGAAAAATCTATTATAAATCCTCTCATTTGCAGTGGACAAAACAAGCAGAAAATAAAGGAAAGCTTGTTTAGAGAACAACATTTTCTTTGGTTTTTTTCTCTACTGACTCTACAGTATATCTGTTTTTAAACAATTAACAGCGAGTACCAAAACCTCCTTCTTCACAATCAAAATATTCCTGTCTAAACCAAACATGTGAGACTTCTGGTATGAAGCCTTCAGTTCTTTAAACATAACCGACAAACAAGAAATATTAACCTTTTGGCCTGGAATAGGAGATTCCAGAACTGTGCCACAGAGTTCTTGACAGCTTTCCCAAGAAATCTTACCATTTTGCATTTTACTCTTTAACATTTGCATTTTAAGCATATTTTTTAGCCTGATGTACCTGTGGGTGTGAGTAAGGATAGTTTGAAACCTATGTACTGTAAATATTCACTGGGAGACATGTCACTGCATGTCAGTGTCACAGCAGTGTTAGAGTAAAGGCATGTTTATGAGAGTGGGGAGACCTTGGCCTGTTCCATTCCTGTCACTGACTGCCGGCTGACCTTGGGCGAGTCACGGACTCTGGGCTTCCGCTTGACTTCTCTGGGCACTGCTGATTCTGAGCACCTTTCCTTTAGGGATACTTGGACAAGGCCATGTTATTCTTTGAGGGTGTTCTGGGAGTTACTTTTCTATCCCATATCACCCTGACGTTGATGCACTCCCCCTCTCAATGCTACACCCCTGTGAAAAGGCTAAATTGCAGTGTCTCTAACACCTACAGAGCACAGTTGTGCAACAGACAACCAGAATCTAAATAGTCACAGGCAGAAGTTTATTTGGAAAGCAGTGTGTATATTCGATGTGCAAGAGAAGAGAGCAAGGAATTTTGAAATATGCAAATGCTCATTAAGTGCCACCTTTTTTCCAAGCCTCTGTTCTGTTTCAAAGAGAAATGTGTTCCCATGACACACAAGGCCACAGTCTGGCCTTCCTGCTCTTTCTGTCCTATGTCCTCTGCCAGTAGTTGGTTTTTCTGATGTAGGTGTGCATGTCTGGGTATGGAAAGCTCCAATAATGAACAAATATACACAGCAACACCACAAGAAAAGTCAGAGGCTGCAACCTTTATTTTACTTTAGGCTGACATAAAAAATTCTGGATTAAATTTTCAGGCAGCCTGACAGTTGGGTTGAGTTTCATTTAACCAGAGGGCCCTTCTGAATAAATGCTGGTTCCTGTGCCTGTAAGGATGAGTTATAGGTGCCTGAAATACTTAGGGGTCTTGTGATTTTGTTCTTTTTAAAAGACCAAGGTGGCAGAGGAGGAAAGGCTTAGAGAATAGTCTGCCTGTCTTTGTAGTCTTTTTCTGCTGTGATTTGTGGTGATGGATGTCCTTCCTGCCTGGAGCAGTGCCTGGGGAGCAGTGCACACCTTCCCACGGTTAGCACACTGCTGAGGGGGAACATGAGCTCAGTGGAACCGCCTGGGATAGAAAAGGGGACTTCTACATTTATTAGAGAAACAAACAGCAGTAGAATAGCATGGTCTGTCTGTCACATGAAGTCTTGCGAGTTGGGAAGGCTGAGCTTCGGCTTTTGCCTTTCAGTTTCTGTCACTAACAACTTCCAGTCTAACTTCAGCAACCACTTTAATGTGTGTAACTCAGTCACATGGCCCAAACATGACGCTGATATACAGAAACACTGAAGATTAATCTGTTCATGCAGAAGTGATGATTACAACAAAACTAATAGAGGAATACAGAGAAAAGTGCCTCTAATGAAAAAAATGGTTGTGATGTTTAGACAGAGATGTGAACCTTGCCTTTTCTCTCACTAATGATATCAGCTTAGTGGGGCATAACCACAGTGAGCTTTCCTGAAGATCATTGAAATTATATATTTTATATAATTATATATTGCACTAATACATCTTTGCTATTGCAAAGTAATTTAAAAGGCTGCATGTATAAAATAAAAATCATTATTCTCATATGAAACTCATCTATATAAGCATAAAAATGTAAGCCTTACATACATACATACGCACAACATTTATAATATTAATTTGATACTCTCTGTATGTGTATCAGTTACATCCAAGCCATATTCCTGGTCCTCAGTTCAGTCACTGCAGTACTATAGCCATATATAATATGTCACATAAACCCCTAGTGAGAGATTTTGTTCTGCATCTTTTGGGTCTGTTCTCTAGCTGAGTTGTAACTGAGTTCTTGCTAATGTTCATCATTTTGGCTGATTTTTATAGTCTGTTGTGTTGGCAACTGATTAAATACTGGGGAGCTTCATTAGGCCAGTGGTGCCTTCTCTACTGCACAATCATATTCCAAAATTTGCACTTAGTCTGAGGACTTACCTTTTTGATATTTTACAACAGTTTATGACCAGGAATACCCGTAAGAGTTGCATTTTGTTCTGTCAAAAGTCTGTGATGTTTCTCTGTAGTGTATTTTCATTCAGTTATAGGCACACTTGGTGACATGCAATGTTTACCTGGGGTCCTTCTCCATCCCTGTGCAGAAACTTGAATCACTTCAGAAATTCTAACACGGCTCATATTAAAGAACTGCTCCTTCTGTGAGCACTCAAAGTATCTGGCACTTGGGCACGGTCTACTTATATCTATAGCTCATGGTGCACTAAAATCAGAAAATGGTTTTTGTTGGAAAAAATCAGGAAAGCAATTCTTTAAAGTAATATATTAAATTGAGCTTTAGCTTTAAAATGAAACAACCAAAACAGGAACTTAAAACTTTTGCTCATTGCAAGGAAATGTAATGATCTCTTAGATTTTGCAGTAAACTGATATAATTGTAATGTTTTTTAATCTGACGCACTTTCACAAGAACCTATTCTCTCAGCATAGCCCTCTGACATAGAGCTAATTTAGAGAAGATTTGGGAGTATGATGCAATATCAGCTGCGTTTGCATAACTCATCACTGTTTTCATTTGAAATCTCTCGTTAAGACTCATGTTACTGTTTGGAAAGTTACTCAGTTCTTTCCTTTTCAATGGCTGGGCTGATTTGGTAAACTTTGAAGTATATTAATATGCTGGGAACAAACAAGAAGCCGAAGATCATAGTAGATATTAAATATATTCCATTGCAAATGGAAGATTTCAGGCTAGGACACTAATTGAAAATTCCAAGTTGACAAGTAAACAAATGATTTTTCTACACACAGAAATAAGAACTTACAGTGTCCACATTATTTTCTTGCTATTTAATTTGTTCTAATAAATCAGTTCGTCTGAATCCTTTTTTAAGTTTTTGTAACTAAAATCTCAGCAGTTCATTTAAACATCTTAAAACACCACCTATAAAATTATTATCATTTCAGTGTTTAAAAATATGCATATCAGAGAAAGAATTCTGCAATATCAGAGAAAGAACATGAAAAAACTCATTTGGAAAAAGAAAATTAATTTACAGTATAACGAGAGCTTTATTTTTAAAAAGCACTAGTTTTGTTGTTGAATTTGTTCCCATACACTACTATATTAAATTTTATTCTAGTTGAAGAATAAGCCATCCACTTATTTTCCATTAGAGATATTATACAGAAAAATATGAAGTAAATTAAATCACCCCTTTCTGCTCTTTCTCTTTAACTCTATTCAGTAAGTCATTTTAAAGTCAATAAAGTCCTGAAATTCAACAGACATTTTTCAAAATGGTATTTATATGCTTAAAATACATTTTCTTACCATGTACAGTAGTTGAAATGATTCAGTTACACTTAAAATATTTCTAAAGGGTCCCACAGAATTCCATGTGAAGTATTATTCAGATCAGTCAGCATTATATATTGACTTCATAAAATACCACTAACCAAAGCTGAAAGCACCAGGATTTCATTGCACTTGTTCTCTTTACATATTAAAAATTTGTTAAATGACCATGTGTCAGAGAAAAAAAATTAACTCCCACATGTGCAAATAACAATTTCACTTAAATACCAACGGTGGTGACTGTGAAAGCCAAGGCAATGGAGTTGGTATTCATGGAAATTCAGCAACATCTAGGGCAAATGTTAAGTTTGAAATGGACAGCATTTTAAATCTGTTTTGCCACTCAGATGTATGTAATCCACAGAGTTCTGACAAAGCCGGGCCTTGCAGACCTTACAGATTCAGCCCAGAGTTCGACCAGTCAGGTTAAATTTCCTGACCCACTTCTGCTACTCTGATTGTGACCATTGCTCAGAAAAAAAAAGAGAAAGGGAAAAAATACACCCACACACAAGCTTCCAAAAGGATCCTCATGGAAGTTATATTTCTTTAGTGCAAATTCTTATTAAACCTGTTAAAAAGAATTAACAAGAGGAAAAATCTGGAACCAAGTCTTGAAGGTTTGCTTTTATTATTAAAAATTAAAAGGTGGTCTTGAGAATGAAAACCACCTTCAATAACAGGACTGAATCTTGTTTGCAGTGAAATTGATTTGAGAGTTTTCTTCTTTTGGTTTAGGTTGAGAGTTTTTTTCTCATATGAAACAAAAGCAGTACTTAAACATCTAGTGAGTGTTCAGAGCAGAAAGTTGTAGAAATCCACACAGGAAAGGGAAGTAAGTGTGAGGGTGAGCACGGGTGTTGTGAGCTATTGCTGGAACAGATCCGCGTTGACTCCTCAGCTTTCCCAAATCGTTTCAGCAGTGAAATTATCCTGTGTAACCTTATTTTGTGAGGCTCTGCAGGACACTTATCCAGCCCAAACAGAAACAAAAACCTACTTGGTATTTTTCTGGCAAACCCCAAGCTAATCTTACATGAAACTTCCTTATTTCTTTGCCTGACGGTTTTTAAATGCATGTAACGCACATATGCAATACCTTTGTTTTGAACATCTGTTGTGAGATTAAAATAAGATTTTAATTTCTGGTATGCTCTTGATGTTCAAAAACTGTAGGATAGAAAGCATTATTAGCTATCTGCTGGTTGACAAGGGGACAGGATTAGGTTTCTTTAAGGGAATTACACTTTTGATGACCCCGCTACATATAAAACATGTTAGCTAATGGGGGTGCAGAGGGGGCAGATTTAAGTGTTTGATCAGGAAATCCTGCATGAGCATATTGGATGGAAATTTGATTAGTAACCTTAGTGACAAGGGGATCAGATCCACTCTCTACATACAATCAGATCTGGCAGTACATGCTTTTCTGTCTCTTTGAAGGAAGGGAACATTTGTACAGAATCAAGGCAGCGTATTGGATAATTTAAAAAGCTGTTACATATTGAAACCTGGAAAATCACCTTTTTTGTTTTATTTTGGAAATATGCTTGAAGTTATCCTGGTGTGGTTTTCTTTACAAAAAAAAAAAAAAAAAAGGGAAAGAGTAAGGCTTTTAAGATTTACTAGAAATATTTATAGAAAATCAGCTTTTTAAAGAGTATTTGTATTTTACCTCAGTGTTGTAAAGAATGCTGGAAAAGAACAGAATGAAAAAATGCCATTATATTTACCTAGTATTTGTGTAACAGTATCATTGTAGTCTTACACTGGTTGTAAGCATTATATCTGTTGAGAAAGCTGATTCAGATTTGAAAGCCAGTTTATTTTTTTTAGATGACTAAAGCATGCTATCAAGTTTTTAACTAACGTGTTAAAAATAAATATTTCTGTGTTTTGATAGCAAAAACCCCTTTTTTTGTGTTTGACTTTTGAAAGGAGCTCAAAGTGACTGTAGGAACCAGGCAGCCTCCCTTTCCCTCAGTGAGGAGTGTAAATTGAGGATGATAATGTGCTGACGCTGAGTCGCACCAGCCAAGCATCTGGACATGGGGTTTGTTTTATAAAGGACCAAGGCAAACCCCAGACCTGCTGCTCTGCAACACCTTGTGTGTGAAAGAGCCACTGCTGCCTGTGCACAGGGAGGAGAAAGCAGCTCGTGGGCTGCCTGTAGGCTCCTTCGCTGTGCCTGTGACCAGCTGAGTGTCCCCTGCTCCGTGTGAGGAGGCAGCAAGGTCTGGTACAGCTTTGGCACATATAAGGCAGGAAATTTCCTAATAATGCACCACTGTAAAGAGGAGAAATCACGGTTTGAATGCTGGCTCTGCTACGGACCTTAAACAAGTAATTTCCTATCTCCTTTGCTCCCTCTTCCGCTGCCCTATTCTGTTTTGAGTTCCGGTTATGGAGGGTGGGATGAGGGCTTGGAGCATCATCCACATATCAGTACAGTCTTTAGCATCAGACTGTGCTGTAGTGCCAGGATGCTACTGCTTTATAAAGGAGGTACCACAGGAAATCCTGGCACCTGGCAAGGCAGGCTATTCCTGTGCTTTAAACTGGGTGTGGACTTGAGCTCTCACTTACTTGGGATTTTCATACTTTTAGGGACAATAGTATGGAAATTCAGGACATGAAATCAGCCTTTGAGTTTGAAAAGGAAAAGCACGTCAAATTTTCCAGTGTGTTGTGGAAAAAAATACTCAGAGTATCCTTTTTATATAAAGTCCACTGCTAGAAGTAATTAAGTAATAACATCTGATGACACAAGGACTGTCATCTGTTTAAACTCAAAAAACTGGAAAGCTCAAGGAGCCTGGATATCAGATAACAGGAATGCTGCGAGGTGGAGCTCCGCAGCAACTCCATTCTTGAGGTGGATGTGAATTAAAAATGGAAAATGCTAATTGTTAAAAATCTGTGCATTCAGGAAAAAATAGACAACTGGCATGGGAATGGTTCTCAGCAGCCACAGGGCTCAGACTGGCACTGCTCCTCTGATAGAGGTGGGATATCTTTGCCCTTCTACGGACATAAACTACAGGAGAGTCAGGCCCTGGGTGCGTTACCTGAACCCAGGCATATACACAATTTGGGACACGCTGAAGAATTTGCAACATGTTTTCTAAGAGTACTTAAATGAGTATTAGCCTTTCCAGTGAGCCTAATGACATTATTTATTTTATACAATAGTCTCATGAGAACAATCGATACTTTCATTGTAATTAATTCATCTAATAGTTCAAAAATAACACACCCAGCAGTTTCAGGCTCCTGCCATTAAGATACAGTAAATGTTTAAGCTTGGCTTTTTACATTTTACTACTTGATGTCAAAATACTTAAAATTGTTTTCTCCTTATAGCTAATATTAATTTTTTTTTCTTTTTAATACCATGGTCCTAATTGCAGAGAGTTATAAAGGAATGACAAAATATAGTGGAAAAAAAGGTTCTGATCGGATTATAAAGGCTAACAACTAACCAGCAAAGTGGAACTTTTTTTTAACACCATCCAATGATGTCACCGGTTTGAGGTTTCTCTGGGACTTTATTAAAATGTTTGTGACAGAGCCAATGTAAACCATCCTAAATCTAACACAGAGCTGAAAGGACTGATTTTAGGGAATGCAAAGATATGGATCATTGGGTCTGTCGAAGCGGCATCTTGAGCCAATTATTGGTGTCATCTTGAGCCAATTTAATCAATCCAAGGGGGACTCAAAGGGGGTGGGGGTGCAGGGTTGCAAGTGTTGGTCAAACATTCTGGCAAAAAGGGATTTGTTGTAACAGCAACCAAACTCTGGTGTGTTGACTTACTTCCTCTAGCTCTGGGTTTGTGCATACTGTAAATAACTGATCAATCAGTTGAACTGCTTTCAGGGTTTTAATTGCTGGCTAAATTTGTAGAAGATGTGGTTGTATGTACACATACGTGAGCTTGAATTTATTTAAGACACTTCTAAAGTGGAGGTAATTTAGCGTAAAAGAACCTGGAATCTCATACAGTGTTACTTTCAAAATAGTAAAAGTGTACAAATATATTTCTAAAGAGTAACATCTACTGACATTATCTAAGCCTGATCATGTACACAAGTAAGCTTGAGAGTTGTAATTCCAATAATATAAACTACTCACACAGTGTAAAGGCTACTCAGTGGAGGAAGGCTAACTTACAACACAACTGTTAGCAACAGAGAATTGAAGTGAGAAGTGTAGCTCTTAAAGCTTAGTAACATGCTTTTGGTTTTTCCTATCAGACCCATAGCAACAGTTTTGAGTGAGAAAATCTATGTGAAAAAATATTTAACTTAAATTCTACTCAAAGCATCTCTTAAAGATCTTTTTGTTTCCTTATTTTTTTGCTTTAATATAATGGTATGATTAAGAGAGTTTTTATAAGTTAAAAGGCCACAAACTCTCCCTCTTTCAGTAAAAAAAAATTAATCCTCCTCATCACTGGGATTTTTCACCTCAATGAGCATTTGCAAGTCAGGGTACCACACATACTCTCTTGTTGTAACTACATGTGCAGTTGTAATTTATAATGTATCTGTGCTTGAATATAATTGAAATCTTTGGTCAAAAATGCTTCCTAGTAGTTCTGCAATTTGCACCTCTCATTATTTTAAAGGTAGAGAGATGGTTAATGTCTATACAATAAGGACTGAGAGAATGAAATATAAATAGATATAGGTAACAGTAAGGACAAGCAGTAGAAACAGCAGACGAATCCTTGCATACTGGGATAAAAATACATTTCTTACATGTGATAAAAGTAGTATGTGTATTTTAAGTATGTCTCATAAAGATTATCTATCTATCAAACTGAATTAGTGAGAAGGGGATATTTGTTTTGGACAAGATGTCTTGGAAAAGCAATTTACGTGTTTTGGAACTGTTAACACTGCAGCAAGTTATGTCACACTGCAGCGCAGACACGACTGAATGCACTGAGATGGAATGTCAGATGAGCTGATAAAATAAAACCTAACATTTAAAGAAGTACACACTCAACTTTACCATGGAATCTGTGCTGTTAAAACAAATGACCATTTGCTTTAATATATCCCAGCAAATGAGGAAAAGAACACTTAGTTAAGTGTCCAAACCCAGCCCCTTCTTTCTTGCTGCTAAATGCACGTGTGAAAACAGCAGTGAACACACTGAAGGGTGTTTGTAGTGTGTTCACTTAGCTCTTCACCTCTGCTGCTGTGGTCAGTGCATATTGCTCTCCAGAATAAAGAATGGAAATGTTCAGTTGGGCAGGCAAGCAAAAGGCCACTCACTGCTCTGTGTGCTGAGGGTGTTTCAGCACCTCTCTGCAGCAGGATCTGCCTGACAGGAGTGCAAGGAAAAGGCGTGACAACAGAGTAGTAATGTTAGGCAAAAGTAATGGGAATCATAAGTTAAATACTTCAGTCATTTGAGATTGGGCCTTTCAAACATCTTGGTTTGTTTGACAGTGAGTTAGTTCTATATTTCACCAGCAGAAAAATGTTGATTATAAATTTAAGATGCAAGGTATGTCAGCTTACAAAAATTGCATAGAAATTCCTACTCTTCAATGCATTCACAGATCAAAAATATTATTAGTGTTTAATTTGTCAGTAAAAGTACATTTTTCTTATATTTATAAATAGTATTATACTTTTTATCACTCCTATCCAGCGTACCTTTTCATCTTAGATGGAGCAACATATTTGTGATGGTTCAACTTCAGCTATAATCTGCAGGCTCTAGGTCTGTAATTTATTATTTGCTGTAAAAGATCAGGTCCAGAGTTTAAACGTCCCTAGCTGAAAGTTTATACCAGTCAGGACAGAAAATTATTCTCTATGCCTAGGTTGAAGTACATTACTTCTTTATTGAATTAATTATGATAAGGATCATAACTTTAAACTAGGGGTGAGGTGCTGGCTTTCTACTAGGATTGCTTGAAGCAATTTTCATCTGAACATTTTTGTAGAGTTATTGAGTCTGGCAGGTCTGAACTTTATGAGAGAGTAACTTTCTCCCCAACTTAAAAGAGGTTGGATATTGATCCAGGCAAAGGTTTACCATATCCCATGTCTGTAGCCAGAAAAATTTGCACTGCATACTGAACAAATAACTACAGAACCAAATTAAACACATCTTATGAGCTTTTAAAATAAAAGCAATGCTGGCCCTTTCCCTGAGGGATCTATCAGGGTACTGAATTAATATGACAGATTTACTTCTTTTTTGTTTGTTTGAAGTAGAAGTCTAAAATGATTTTTGGTCAAAGAGGAATTAGTCTACTAAATATGTATACATGAGTCTACTGAACCATGCACATTCAGTGACAAATTTTATATCTCTATCAGATTGGAAAAAGTTGGGCTTCAAAAGCAGGTAAAGATGTTAATCCTACAATGACTGTTCCCCTCTGATTGGATTAAAAGGACTAGGAACAACAGAAGGAAATTACCGATCTTCGAAAACTTGAAAAGCAGCTAAGAAAGAAGAAAAACATTCAGTCTGAGAAAAGCAGGTTCCAATAACTGTTCTGTTGTCTTGAGACACACAGAGTTTGTGCAAGACTATAAACAAGAGATCCTCTGGGAAATCTATGGTTCAAGTGACTTACCTAGAATTACTTAAGAATTCTATGGCTCAGATTGGATTAGGAATAATTTATTTGGGTGAGAGGTGGTTGTTTTTTCATCCATTTCATGTTTTATTACCTACGTTACATCTACTTTTTCAGAGTAAGAGGGACAAGAGGGTCTCATCTAACACCCTCAGTTATATAACTGATTGAAACCAGTAAAAAGTTACTCAGTATCACATTCTAAAATTGCGGAGCTGTTTCTATTACACAAAGGTTGAAATTCAACGGAACTTTTCTTTGATGTTATTTTATAATAGAAAAGATTCACCTTTAAAATCTTTAGAATTTTCGATTTTTTTCTTGACCCTCTTTTATGCCACTGAGTCTAATAACAGGAATAATGTCCAAGATACTTTCTTCTTTCATTTTTATTTTGCTGCTTTTCCTCATTTCTAAACTGGGAAGTTAGAGCAGCAGAGGCAGTCATCTGTAGCAAAGCCCCTCTACATTTCCTAAACTTTCTGGCTATGGAAAGAGGAGGGGTTTTCAGCCTTAATAGCATTACTTTCATATAAATTTTTGTTTCAGTTCCGTAATTTGTTAGTTCTACACCCACTTTGACATTATAAATTGTATTAGAATAATCTTGAGAGCTGGGACACTGAAGTAGCAAATACAATTACCATTTTAACTTACAGCCATCATTAAAAGCTTTGTCTTGCCATGGGAACAGAAAGAAGGAGGATATGCTGGTTTATGCTTGAAAGAGATAACTGGTGGACAGACGTTATATATGACAGAAGTTCATATAAAATTTGTAATTTTATCAAGTAAATACTATGAAGGAGGAGAGTCAGAAGTGTTTATTCATTGTTTCTCCCAAAATCAGACTTATATGCTGCCAAGCGAATTTGACAATAGATTTAAGACAAAAAAAACCCACCTTTTTTTCATGAAGCTAGTAGCTGAACACTGAAATTTGTAACCATCAGATATTTGGGACTAAAACAGGGTCTCAAAATGGAACTATAAAGGTCTGAGGAGGGTAGTCATGAGTGGCATCTAATCAAAGTGCTGACTTAATCTCTGGAAGCTCTTTATCCATTAATTTCTAGATGGTGGGAAGTTACACTGGATAACACTGGGTAATAGTCTCAGCTTTCCTCAAGACCTTGCTGTTGGCACCTCTTCATGACTGTACTCTAGGCAGTGTTGTCATGGATGTCCATCCCTACTACCACTATTGGAGTGGACATCATCCTTCCTCTTATCCCAACTATACTTTATGAGTTCTGTTGCATTTGGTCTTGAATGTATTTTTAAGAGATCTAATTTGTCCTGCACCTTGTTCCTTTCGGCTGTGCACCCCCACCTGGATTTGGTGCATGGAAAAGCCAGCCTTTAATGTCCCTGGCTCCAGTACCACATTCACTGCCAAATATAAGTGCTTATTATAACACAAGATAGAATTCAGAGTGCTCACAGCTCACTAGGAGTGTCCATTTAGTGTTTGAGATGTGCTCAGAAGTTCTTCAGACCAGAAGTCATTTGGACACCAGCACTACCAGACTGTGGGCCCTGTTGATGTGGTTGTTTCATGTCCTCACCCGCTATTATCTCAACCTTTGGAGATTGATTCTTGCCTAAGGCACTAAGTGAAGCACCGAAAGCATCACATCCCTTTGAATCTTCTCCTTTCTGGCATCTGTGTAAGCTTTTCCTCCATTGTAGTTGGTCTTCAGGACTCATAAACCCACGTGAGCAAATTCATAGGTTGCCATCTCCGTTCCTAGCCTATTTCTAGCCATAGGAAAGTAAAGCAACATTTACAAAAGATGGTGGAGTATCTCAGAATCTCAAATCAAGCAGACTATTTCAATGTTTTCCTGTTCACTGTGGGTTGCCAGTCCTTAGTGATTTTGGTATCTTTTTCATATGTGCTGCTATTTTGGTTCTCACTTTTCTTCCTGAACAAAGCATGACCTGGTGACAGGCAATATCACCCTGCTCTTTACTCAAAATTTGATAGCACCATGTGCAGGTCATCACTTGACCTTCACAGTGCTCTGTTTAAGCAATTAGTTATTTTGGCAACATTTTCTTCCAGCCCTACCTACATGAGGCTATGACTGGTCTCACACTTCTATCGTCCTCTGCCCTGTGGGTTAAAGTATAGCTATATTTTAGGCCTTTTACATTTATAGTATATTTTCAAGTATATACAAGTAAATAGTTGTATATACTTTCTGGTACTGAACATAACTGACATGACATGAAAAGGGTATTATGTCTCCCAAAGAGAAGACTGAATTTATAGAAAGGTATCCATTGGATGCTACTTCTTTACCCATATTTATATTATATCTAAAAATATGTATCACCTTATTTATTTGTAGAGCCTTTTCTTTCTATTTGTTTATACTTGCATTGTTTCTTTTCTCATGAAACCAACCTATAATCTCTAATATCCTGTTAGATGGAAATGGTGTTTTGTGTGCTTCTGGGGTGATGTCTCACTCATTGGCAGTGTTGTCCTTTGCTCCAAAGAAACTGGTTTGCTTTTGTCCTTTCCACCTAAGTAGCACACCCTCTACCTGCTGAGGACCATTTCTGAAATGATGTAATCTGCTGAATTTCTTCAGTCTTTTCCTACTGCCAGTCACTGCCTTACTTTGAGATGATTGCTGCAATGTTGTTGACATGTTTGGGTTAGGTTTTGTGAGTTCCCTCTGTATTCTGCCTCTTTTCTTAAAATATTTTGAATTTTGTTTAGGAGATGCTCTATCAGAGCTGGCTGCTTCCATAAACTCCATTCTTGAACAGCGTGAATTTCATTATTTGGCAAATGTTCGTTTCTGGATTTTCTTATATCTCTTTCCAAAAGTTATGCCCTGAATTTCAATAATTATCAGATCTTTTGTCAAGGACTCATCCCTTCCCCATAATTGGCTTCTTAATTTATGATTAGCAAAGTCTTTTATCCCCATCTTTTTCTGTTTTTTCTTTGCTTTTCTTTATATCCTTCAGCTCAGGTCCTCTCATGCTTCTTTAATGCAATTAGCTAATAGCCAGCTTGCTCCTCTTGATTTGCACGAGCGCCATGAAGCGCCTGCTATCAGGAGCACAGATCAGTTCTGCCTGTTCTCCCTCAGGCTGCCGGATTGGGAGCACATCTGTGGGAGCCCTGATAGGCTGAGGGCTCTGCCTGTCCCCACCGCTGCGGAGCTGTGTCCCTGTGCTGTGGGAAGCTGCACCTGAGACAGCAAGTCCTGCTGAATCTGAACCACGCTTTCAGTCCCTGCTCCTGGGCCGTCCCAAACCTTTTTGTTTCATGAGCGTGATTTGAAAAACAGTTGTGCCCTTTGATCCTTCACCAAGATTTTGTTTTCTGTAAACTATTTTGATGTGTAAGGTGATTTTTCTGAGAGCCTGAGGAAGCAACTCAGTTGATAAAAGCATTGTATTCAGTAATAACTGTGATATTGATAGGTCCTGTGAGATGTAGTGGTGGTAGCAAATATTCCCTATAAAAGGCAGGTCCAGATCTCTTCTTTTCCATGCTCCAGTTGTGGTAGCAAATATTCTCCATAAAAGGCAGGTCCAGATCTCTTCTTTTCCATGCTCCAGTGGTGCATCTGACCAGACGGATGAAGCTCAGCACTTCACGTGCTGCTGAGCACTCCTGATCACCTGGCCTCTGTGGGCATCTTGGACAACACTTTCAGTCATGTGGTGTGGAGGGAGATGGTTTGTGGGTGACTTTTTCTCCCTCTATGATAGTGAATTGATTCATCATAAAGGAGAATTTTAATTTCTATTGTTTAGCAAAAATCCTTTCCATTGCACCAAAATATGATTTTTTTTCTAAAGCAACTGCAATGCTTTTCTGACAGAAAAATGTGGTGTTCAGCCCTTCAAACCCCCTGAATTTTGCAAGTATTGTTACTTCATTATCTTTTCCCAACTAATAGACAAAAGGCTGTTTGAGAAGTCTTTTAGCATTTTACATGAAGAATCTTGACAAAACTGCTGCATATTTATTTGGATCTGATAATCATTCTGTTTTTTGCAGGCATTTAGCCTTTATTTTTTAATTCTGTTGCTCCATAGTTAACTTTGCCAATAGGGATTTTCTCCTAGCACCACCTTATATTTTGTACAGAATGCAGAAAGCCAAGTTCTTCTCTTAACATGTTTTTTTTGGCTTTATAGTACACTAATATTGCATTGTTGATGTTTATAAGACTGTTTTTCATGTTTGGAAGCTATCACTGCATTTGATTTTAATTTTGCTCTGCTTTTTGCACTCCACTGTAGATTAATGCAATGTTTAGAAGTGACAGAAACCTACTTTAATGACATTCTTAAGTCTCAGACAAGATTAATTATACATAGTAACATTTTTGCCTTAGTAACAGCTGAATTGAGTTGTGTCAACAGGATGGAATGTGACTCACTTGGACTGTAGGTCCCCTTTTCAGGACTGCATGTAAATGATTAGGGTTACAGAGAACATGTGGACAGTGAGTGGGTATTACTGCGAGCTCGGTGGTGGATGAGAAACCCCTGCCTTATTAAGCATCCTTCTGAGACACCCATCCAAGAGATGCCTTTGGAAACCAGCATTCTTGGGTTTGTTTGGTAGCAGCCGAGGTAAGCCTAACCTGAACCTTCCCAATAAACCATCCCTAGGTGTGATGCTGACAGGGATTGTGAACCTTAAAGGCTGGGTTTTACATTATGTGTTTATAGCACATGCATCCAGTCAGCAGTCCAAATTCATCTTCTTCCATGAAAACATCCAAGTGCTCTGCACAGCCAGGATTGTACTGAACTGCTGGAAGTGTGTGTTCTGGAACTAAGCACACCTTGAGAGGGCACTCGGACTACATGTGACGGTGTGCACTGGGCATGCCATGAGGAATGTGTAGAATACACCCTCCTACATTTTTATTTAGAAAAATTTGCAGCGATTAATCTGTCTTTGCAAGTTAATGGGAAAAACCAAAAGACTGCTAAAAATTTCTTTGGGTGTATGTCTGTGCTTAGAAACCTGAAACTTAAAAGGATCTTCAAGCATGAAAGCACTTACACCTGTCATCTTCATTGACTTTCTAATACACTGAATTGAAAGACAGTCTCTCCTTCGTGGTTCTCTGCACCAGCTCTAAACTTAACAGAGTCTGGTCAGTCCAAATGCCAATAGATTGGAGCCTTTGAATACTATTTTCTTTTTTCTTTTTTTTTAGGTATTCTGTTATGGGTAAAAATAAGATTAAATATCAGTGACACTAAAGTACAAATTAAATCAACCTTCCTAATCGATTGTAAATTTCCCTGAAAATGGCAAAGCCTAATGGGAAAGCACTTGTGATTTCCCAACAATGTAAGTCCCAAGCATCCTATCACTGTTACTAGAAGATCCTGCTCGAGGACACTGCAAAGAGATCCTACTTGTTTACATTTCTTATTAAAAACAACCAATAGAATGAATTTGAAGTTTATCTTGCATGTTAAGGACAAGTCTCAACAATGTCAGCATGTTCTCACATTGTAAAAAAAAGCGAGAAAAACAATATGAAGTTCTAATACAAAAGGTATTTGAGCTTGCATATTCACATCAAAGTCTCCTTGATACCAAGTGTGGTGACTTGGTGGCAGTTGTTAGTGTACAATTTACTTGGTGCCAGCAAGATTTGGGCAGATGGAAAAAGGCAGTAGACCTTCAAATATGCTCTTAAGAGCAGGTTTATTTTAGCACTAAACTGACTGCTCCATCCTGAACACATGCTTAGGTGCTCTGCTGCAGCCAAGTATTGAGCAGAAACCTGCTCTGCCGGAGAAATCAGTAAATACTGAGCTCTGATGCCACATTAATGTGCAGACTTTCCACTGGGAATCAAAGTCAATCCAGTGCCAGCCCAGCTTCCACCCTGTGCTTTGCAGATAGGTGCTTTTACTGTGACATTTCTGATGGCAAAGCAAAACATTGCTGGGAATGCTCAAATGTCTTTAGCTGCTTTGAAGCAGAGATTTGTAATATTGTAATGGTGGATATCAGCAAGAAACAGAAGCTGGAAGGTCCAGGCTGAGGCTGTCCTACAAGAACAGCTGATCTTATGAAATATTTTTACTAACAGTTCCAAGTCTCATGAGAACTACAGTTAGGTTTTAAGCTAAAAAGGAAGTGATTATTCTTAAGATATAAGTGAAATCTATTCAGGACTAGATATTTCTAGGGAGCTGAGGAGAAGCCGTGTTTGTTGTTTGTGGTACCAACTGCAGGGAGTACGTCTGAACCAGCTCTCTTTAAATCCAGGGTTTCACTGGAAGTTAACAGTGAGCAAAGGTGTCTTAATAGACTCTGTGGCCCACACTGAAGGCCAAACTCTCCGATGATACAAACTAACAAAGCTGCACTCATGACCTTAATTTAAAATTTGCTTCAGCAAGTGTGTTAGAACTGACCATTTTTTGGTCAGAGCTGAGCCCAAGGAGAGCGCTCCTGAATCATAGAAATATAACATTTCTGTTTAAGGTTTCTGTTTCACTTAAATAGAAAAAGTGCTTTGGGGAGATACAGAAATAAAGACAGGATAAAAGACCCTCAAGTTCAATCCCAAATCCTGCTCTCAGTCACAGAGAAGGAAAGCCGCCCCTGGGTTTGTGTTTTCTGTGTCAGTGTGTGAAATGTTTCAGTGGCTATTTCAGGACAGCCAGTATTAAATTCACTGGATACCTGAGAATGAAACAGGCCCGGGTTTGCTGCAGAAGTGCTACACGTGAGTGACAGGAACACGTGGCTGTAACCCTAAACAGTATTGTGAAGGCCTTTATCCAGAAGCCAAGTTTACAGATTTTGCAAAGACGTTAAACAAACACTGTAACTTTTAACATAAACACAATTAACTAACATAAATATTTATGCAATTTTCTTTTCATTTCACTCAATGCATATACCACACATGAATCAGAGTTTACCTTAAACTGTTGGCTTTAGAATACCATTATCATTCTTATCGATAATTAAACTTTTCTGGAGCAAATAACTTCCTTGCTTAGCACAAATACATCTCCTGAACTTAGTACCTGCTCCAAAAGGTTTCAGGACCTGTTCAGCTTCTTAGACTGAAGAGTTGGTAGGTACAGGCTGCTGCCTTCAAGGTTCAGACAGACAGGAAAGATTTTTTTCTCGCCGTGCTCAATCTCCAATTGTTCCAACAGGACAACAGAAATCTTTCACTGTGAAAGTAAGGACTGAGTAATGGGTATAGAAACTTCTCTCTTAAACCAGCACACACCAATACTATAATCCCTATTGGATTAGTAAGCGGTCTGGCTGGGAGGAACAGTGTGGTTGTGCAGTCAGCTGGAGGCCCTGTGCAGATGCAGAGCCTTGGAGAGTGCACATCAAGCGCAGTCACTGACCTGTTGTGTCCTGTGGTGACCACAAAAATAACTCCTACCATCCCAACAATCTGATTGTCAGCCCCACTGAATTCAGTGAGGACTTTCAAGTTGCATTTCACTCCTACGTGTGACTTACCAAAGCTGCAGAGCTGGAACTGAACCTTGTAAACAGTGGAGTTTTATCTGGGGAAGATGAGCATCTCCGCCAGAAGATATTCCTTACTTGATAAACCTTTTTGAATTTAGTCCAAAAAATAAGCAAAAATTTTATGATGTAGGAACTAAGGCACAGACTTTATATAAGTCAATCAATCCCATAAACAAATCACCAGTTAATAACCACAGTGGTTTGTTTATATACAAGCATGATGAGAAGAAATCTAAAATTCAAGTATATCACTAATTCCCCTCTTTATATCAGAGATGTCATTTCTTTCCTTTTCCTCTTCTCCTTAGTCTGCCAGGCAAAATGGATATTTCATTTAATTGTTATTAAAATAATTCTCTTTTTCTTCTTACATACTGCATAGTTATTGACTGTCTCTGGATCCCCTAGTGTTTTGCCTTCATCTGAAAATGCCTCACTGCTGAGAAATGACAGAGAAAGAATGGAAGTCACTAGCAAAGCACAAAAAGGCAAACAAACCTCCTACCCAGTGTGCCCTTACATGGATCCAATAGCCCACTGTCCTTAAATGGAACTATGCAGGATACCACTATACATGGAGAGTTTCAAACTTCTCCAGTCAATAGCTAAAAGCAGCCCTGAAACTCATTGCATAGAGAATCTCTCCACAGCAGGAAATACAATGATTGTCATTTCATAGGAGAGGTAAAAGAGAAAACTTTAGGCTTCCTGGACTCCGGTAATTCCAGAACTGAGGGACAACGTTGACAAGGGGCTGACATTCAGCTTTTGCAGCTGTTCACAAGCTCTCTATCTATCTGCCTTCTGTATCACCTGCTGTCAGGGAATTGAACATCCTTATTAAACACAAAACACTGGAGTTAGATTAATGATTTTTTTTTAACTCTAACATTCAAGAGTAAGGGAATGTCAGGATCAAGCCTGCTGCTATGATTTTCACGGAATCATGGAATGGTTGGGCTTGGAAAGGACCTCTGGAGATCATGTAGTCCAACCCCCCTGCTAAAGCAGGTTCACCTAGAACCTGCTTTAGTATCTCCAGAGCAGGAGACTATACTGTTTCTCCCACAGGACCCTTACATTGTTCAGGAGGAAGCCTGGACCTGTGTGAGATGACACAGCTGATGAATCAGAACCAATGTTTTCTCTAGGTTCTCTTCACTACATCAGCTGGAAGACATACAGTGAATGATGCAGAGATTAAAAAGTCAGAGGATAGAAAAATGCAGAAGTATCACTATATTTCATCATATTAACACCCAAAGGGGTCATCAGCAGACTATAAATAAATTTAACAGAGTGAAAAATTGCCTTTAATGGTGATCAATATGTAAAGATAAAGTTTACCCCAGGTCTTCTTGTGAGTTCATAAACAACAGTAAAGGTGTTTACAAACTAAGGAAAACTACAAAGTTTTCCAAGCCCCGGAAAGTTAAAACTGCTGGTATGACTCAACCTAATTCACACATGCACCCAGAAAGAGTCTTTTTGGCCCCAAATGAAGTATGTGTCTTTTCAGTCTTATCCCGGATTATCCATCACGCTAATCCATTAGTGGATTTGGGGATGTTTCTTGGAAGATCATGTGCTGGATATTAATAGGCTCTGGCTAATAAACTCTCCTCTTAGATACGTCTGTGGGCTACGCTGCAGAGATAGCTGAGGCTTTGGGGTACACTTCCTTGCAATTCCACAAAAATTAACATCATCCCTGTTTAACAAAAGCATCCAAATTCTGCATGACTCTTCCACATTCACCCTGCAAGTCCATGTGGGACCAGGATGGGGAACCCAAGTCTGATAGCTCAGACATGGATGTACTCACCTTCATTAGTTACTAAGGTATTTACAAAATTCCTAGGACATGCTGTGGTCTCCTTACACAGGTTATATTCCAAATGATTTAGTAATACCTAGTCCCCTCTATCAATTAATTAGTGAAGAATTATTAGAGGACACAATAAAGGTGGCAGATCGTTAACCTGTATGGCCATTATAACATTCCTGTTCACATAATGGAGGTGACAGCATTCAGAGAACTTGACACATCAGGGTGCGGGACCTGCAGGGCCTTTTCCAGAGTCAGTAGGAGTCGCCTTCTAAAGGGAAAAGACTTCTGTAGGTGCTGTTGCAGAGAACGTGGACAAATAGAATTCTGCTGTTGTCTCAGAGCTCAGACAAAAGCTGGAAATGAGAAACTCTCGAGCAGTTCCCCTCACTCCGTAATTACAGGGCAATGATTTGTACAAACTGTGCTTTCGCACCTGCAGTTTCTCCACTACTCTAAGGTGGGTGACTTCCTCATTAGCATAATATAGCAAGTGGTCACTTTCCCAGTGTGCTGCAGGAGAGAGAACCCTCATGGGCTGTTTGCTCAGAATGTCAGGGGAACCAAAGTTCACAAAGTTTTCTATATTCATTCATGTCTAAACTGTTGGAGGTGTTGGTTAACTCCAAGAAGTGGGAAAGTGGCAATGCCACAGGACCCATCTTTTCTAGGACTCATAGAAAACCTGTGAAAAGTGATCCTCCTTTTTTCACTTGTGCTGACTGCACGTGCCACCTCCCATGTGAAATATAGATCAGCCCACTTCTCTTGTCTTAAATACTTCAGGAATCCCAGGCAAAAGGATGAGAGCAAGTCCATATTTATCTTTTGTAACTTTATCTTTTGTTTCTTCTGCAAGATACTTCTTGAGCCAAAAGCATAGGGTATCAGTGGGATTGCCGCTGATCCAACTTCTTCTCCCTGATCTGATCAGACTGATTCATCTGGCATATGTATCCCTGGTCCACTGATGGAATTAATCACTTGTACATAAGATAGTGAGAGTCTATATAAATAATAAAAAAGTCCAATCTCATCCCTTAACTTCAGTCCATTGGCAGTTGTACAGCATTTCAAATTTGTGTACATTACTGACAGTGATAATCTCCAGGTTACGTTATAGATTCATGAATCTACTTATGTGGTATCTTCTGTCTTGTCAAAATTATCACAATAAATTAAATACAGGAGCCTTGTGATACACTCAAATGAAGTCAAAAGTCTTATCTAGTCCCGGAATTCTTAATACAGATGCAAGGACTGAGTAGGAAAACAGCTATCAGTGTGGAAGCTGTTTTGGAAAAAAGGAGAAAATAAATGGAAGCAACTTTTGTGGTTGTACTGATTCTCTTGTTTTCTGAGACGCTGCCAAATCACATTTGAAGTTACTCAGAGCTTGAAAACAGTCTTTGGGAGCTTGTTGAAGTCTAGAATTTCTTTAGGTGACTAAGTATGGACATGAATTCTTAAACAGAGGGTAAACATTCTCTTTTAGGATATATATCTACATATTCCTTCCAGCTAAGAATTTGGTGAAAGACATGAAGAAAATGTGTACTTCTGAATTATTAGTATCAAGCAGAAAAAATCAGCATACAAAGCCCATCTCATAGTGGAAGCTTTCTGTTCATTTCAAATACTGTTTCCACTTATATTGAAGCAACAAGGAACTATAATAGAAATAGAAATAAATCAGAATATATCTATTCTGCAAGACCTTGTTTACTCTTCTTCATAGTATTTAAAAGAGCTCTAACATAGAAACAATTAAATTATCTTTGAATCTATTACGTTTAAAAAGCTTTGGTTTGTTGCAGAAGAATATTACACTCTTCTGTGCAGTGTGACAGGAAAAAAATTACTTAAGAAATGTATTTGAAATGCTGGAAACATGCAAGATCCCTTAGCTGTGGTTGGTTTCAAGTCTCTTACTAGAACTTTTGAGATAGCCTCTGACTGGATGCAAATCAGGAAATAAACCTTTATGGCATCACTTAATGTTTGCGAGGCAAAACACAGACATGAATTTGATTTACCAGTATGACTGCGAACTGCTGTCTTCACGCATCCTACAGGTTATTAATCCATGGATAATACTTACCTGGACTACACGCCTGCTCCAAGAGCTGTATCTACAGTAATAATCATTTGAAGCTGTCTTCAACTCCCTGAGTAAACGCTACCAAGAAATTTCAGGTTATTTAACTGATCTACCCAGTTTATATAGGCATAAAAGCCATCTAGATTTGCTTTCTGAACTTCTTCAGAAGTTGTGAAATACATCTGTTTTAATTTACTTCTATTTTCATGTTCTTTCCATATAGGCCAGATTCAGCATATCCTATCTGTGATGGCTCAGTTTCTTATTACTGCAGAAATATTCAGACAAGAGCACAAGGTTTTATAGCCAGCAGGCAGCGTGTTTAGAATCAGAGAAATAACTGAGAAACAGTATAGGGAATGATGAGAAATATGAGGAATATCTATTTTTAGAAGCTAAAATATATTTGTATTTAATTACACTGTGTTTCTATCTTGTGCAATACATATTCCCTCCAAACATGAAAAGAAACAAGCTGGAGTACATTTAAATGTGGTCATCTGGTGTGAATCTTTTAGGCAACCAACTTCTGCCATTATGATTACTTTCCACTCTCATATGCCATTTAATATTGGAGAAAGCAAAATAGTTTTGTGTGGTTGTAGTCTATCCAATATCAGTGTGTCACTGGGAAGTTAAAATCTCATCTAAGCCAGAAATGTAAATCTGCCAGACCTCCCAAGAGGGCTGAAAGCTTCTTTTTCTCTGTCTGTGCTTTAAAGTGTGGAAGAGATAACATCGCATCTTTTGTATCTGGGAAATCATTCTCTCTGCTCATTCCTAAAAACTTGTCCCTCTTTCAGCTTCTTCTTCAAAGAAGGATTGCTTTTCTGAACCCTCTTGGTTCCTTTTGAGCTTTCCTTTCATAGCTAAATAAAAATTAAGATGTGCAGATACAGAAATTATGTAGGGTCCTATCATTTTACCTGATAAGGTCCTGTCATTTTATCTGTCATTTTTTTTAAAAACTGTTTTCAGCTAGTGACCTTTCAAATTCTATTTGTTAGTGAGGAAATGAAAATATCTGCAGGTTTGGGGCTTTACTTTATTTTTTAGTAAATATTATATGCATCTCATTTTACTTAAGTGATGTTATCCTGCTCAGCTTTATAGAGCTAAAGTAGGAAAGGTTGGGAAGGAGAAAATAAAGTGTGGCAATGAGTTGATCACATCATAAATTATGCTTATATGCCTGGGGAACTGGGTCTAACAAAGCTAGCAGGGGCTTCTTATGCTCAAACCGGAGTCTATGAGCAGAGAAAAGGCAAACCCATTAAAGATCTCAGCCTAGGAAAGAAGAGAAATGAAGAAAATCTGAAAGGAACATCAGGAGCATGCTACAGTAAAATAGTTTGGATCCTTACAGAAACTTTAGCATAGTGTAACTGCCTATAACTTTATGCATAACATTAGCATAGTTTAACTTTAGCATAACTGCAGGTTAGCAAAGAAGGGTCAGGTTTAGTACAGTCTGCATGCAAACTTTTCTTTTTTTTGGTCTTTTGCTGGGTATCTTTGGTTGAATAAGGGTGAATAAATAGGGAAGAAATTATTTTGCTGTCATTTTTCCAGTCATAGTGTCCCTGCACAGCTTAACAGATCTGTGTGTCAGGTACATGGAGCTCTGCTGCAGAATAGAAGAACTGTGTGGCAAAAGCCACAGAAGCTTCCTCTGAGGATGTCCTGGACAGAAACCAGAGGAGATCTGACACAGTGACTGTGCTAATCTTATCATTGTAAGGTCCAGAAAGGAGGTTTCATTCTAAGACAAAATGAAAAAACTTCCCAGTAGTATTTATTATTTCTTTACAATTATTTAGAGAAAATCTAAACTTGAATCAGGACAGTCACAGCATTCAGGTGCTGAGTGAATTCTGTGAAGACAGTCTTTAAGATATTATGAATAAAAAGACCAACTCACTCCCAAGAGCCTGTAGTTGATTTTCTTAAGTACATAAGGCATAAACTGCTCTGAGCATGCAGCAAATCATCACAGCTGCCATTTGGAAGAGCAGATCACACAAGCTGGGGGCTTGAAAGTATAATTGCTGTGTTTAATGCAGTGAGCCAGTGGGGCAAATTAATGTCTTCTGTGATAATTCCATTAAAGACTTATTATTTTGATAAATCACAGGAGGCAAAGGTCATGATCTCCTGGGAACTTTGATTTCAAGCTGTGTTGCTCAGGATTTCTATATTTAACTTTACCGCTGAGTTACTACAGACATTGCCTCTCTTTCAATTTTGTTTCTTCTCTTACCAATGATTCTCAAAAAACATTTTGGTGACTTATTTTAAAATATTTAATCCAGAGAATTGTCTTCTCTAATGTGTTTTCACCTGATCAGTATATACTAGGCAGAAAATATGAACTGGAGTAAAAATTCTTTGAGCCTTTGGGTATGTTTTACATACTGGGAATACTTAATACAAAGATACTACTGAGGGCTGAAGGATTAGATGAGTAACTGGCATTGGTGAAAATTTGGGGAACATGTCTAGTTAAGTAATCTGAGAAATCTGTGTTGGAGGAATATCGCCTAAAATTTGTCATTTGAGTAATTTATTCATTATGCACAGAATATAAGCAGCTACGTTTCTATCACAATGGTGGTTGTTGATCTTCAGAATACAAGCCCCAGTTATTTGCTGAAGTTGGGGTAATTCAGAGGCAATTCTTGGGAGTTACCCCTAGTTGGCGATGTTGATTCTTCCCTCTGCTCCTTAACGAAGCAGTGCTAAGAAGAAGACTAAAACCAACTTGTTGGTATAGGTTATTTAATTCACAGCACTGGAAAAGTTGTGTCAGCAAAGGGGCTTTATAATGGTGTGAGGTGCATCTCCCTCAGGGGTGCAAATGTACTTTGGGTTTGAGCTTCAGCTGTTCCGTGTGGCCCAACATCATAGAAGGCAAGGAATGGAGCTGGCTGGACCCTTTTCTTTTTCCTCTGACCTTGAGGGCAAGGACCTGTAAGTCTAAATCAGAGAAGGATGAGCATGACCCCCTCTCCTGCTGCACAGCTCTTGTCATGAGGAGATGGAAGCACAGCAGGAACACATTTGGCAATCTGGGATCCGCTTGTAGGAACAAAATGCCATTTTAACCATTTAAAATACATGAGACTGCATCCAGCATAGCCCTGTCCCTGGGGACTGACCAGGACAGTTTTAGGCCTTTTAAGAACAAAGAAAGAAGAGACCTTGCTGCAAGAGCGTGGTGCCCTTTGACAGGGATCCTACCAAAGGAATGACTTTTTATTTATTTATTTTATGTCTTCAGCTAAGCTTTGATGAGAGGTTCCTTGACTTTTCTGTAGAGGCTGCGTTTCCTGTCTGAGATAATATTTAAGATGAAGACTGACTCCTTCTTGTGTTTCCTTCCTACAGACCAAAAGGAGAGCCTTTCGAAGTATGCAGCCTTTAATCTGGAGGCAAATACAGGCCCCATTTGTAGCCCTCATCTCTTCTACAATGACAAGTGTTGCTCCTTGCAGGTAACAGTTTTATATCTCATTTAATCCTTTCTACCTCCTTACTTCATTTCTATTATGCCACAGAGGAATTAGACTCCTTTTATGCTGAGCTTGCTGCTTGTGTATCATCATGGCATTGGGGATAAGTAAACACGCATTCAAGCCAATAAATCAACATCCCTTCAGCAATGCTTTGTTTTATTCAGCGTGGAATCTTACAGCAGAATCAATTTTAAATGATAGGGTGTTTCATTACCAGTTTTTAGATATACAGGATCAAATTTTGAACAAATATGTGTTTATTTATTACTTTATTGTTATATTATTTCGAATACTACCAGTATTGATAATAATAGTAATGGTATTATTCATTCCATGTGGATTTCAAACTGTAAGTCACTCGAGAATTTTTCCACTAAGAAGCCAACATGATGGTTATTGCAAATAGTGGGCAAGAATACTTAAGGCTTCAGAGGATGCTGGGATAAGCCTTTTTTGGTCATATTTTTGTACTGACAAGCTGTGAAATAAGACACATTCTCTAACAGTATGAAATCCACGAGAGGCCTTATAGTCTGATGAATAATCATTATCATCACATTTATTGGCCAAATATTAAGTTGATAGCCTCTAATTAAATAAGGACAGAGAAAAGCCCCACTAATTTAATGGAGGTGGATAACCCTTCCCCCTCCTGCATCCTGACTAACATGGTGCTCATTGGGCCATCAGTTTGAAGACTCTTTTTTCCTCTCCTGTGGCTTGTAATGTTTCTGTAATGTTTCTTTTCTGGTGATTTCTTTCTTCGTTGAAGTTGTGAAAGCTGGAAATTTATTTATATGATTTAGTAACATTGTGAATTATACATGACAAGTTACAACTTTGAATTTACTTGGTATATAATTTATACTTTTAAAAATTTGTGCTCCTTCACCTGTGATCTTAGCAAAATTCACAGATGTTTTGGATAAGCGTATTTTATTGTCTCTTCTGCCCTCTTATGGAACTGCTCACACACATTTAAGACTTAATCCAACTCCATGCAGTGGGACATTTGCCACTGATTCAGTAGCACTTGGATCAGGCTCTTCATTTGGAGGGAAAGGATGACAAATGCATTATAAAGAGATGTTTTGAACAGGTAAATAGCACAGAAAAGATGAGTAGAAGATGAGGAGTGGCCAATTCTTAACACCTCAGTAAGGACAAAAAAGTACAATTTACATGTGCATCATGACAGATGCATTAGACAGGTCCAGGGCTGGGATTAGTTCTGCATATTCCCAAGGTGGTTTTTTCGACAAGTCGCTGTAGGTTACTCTGTCTTCATTTATGGAAACAGCTGTTTCTTTGTGTCCCTATTTATGAGACTTTGGTCATGGAGTTCAGGTCCATGTAGCTGCCACTTTCATGAGAGCTAAAAGAAGAAATATTGTTTCTCTTTGCTTGTTGCTCTGTGAACTTCTCATCACTTCCTCCTCAGTCCCAATTTACAGAGGAAATTGAGCAAATATGTTGTTGTTGTTTGAGCAGCAGCTTCTGTTCAGATTCACCTGCTCATTAGAAAATGAAATTCCAAGGGTTCTGTTGCTTTCTGGAAATCTACAGCTCATGCCCTGTTGTATGTGTCACAGTTACCTTCTTCCCAGCTATTTTCTTCTACCTTCTAGAGCTTAACTGTGACAAATCTGAGCGGGAAAGGCTTTAATCAGGCAGAGCAAAATTACCTGAGAAACCCCAGTGGGAAAATAATGCAGTATAGCTATGAAGCAACTTCTATCACTTATTCCTTGTGCTCACGGTAGCATCATCATGAGGCCTCAGGTGCTGGCTATCCCTGCAAACCTGAGGGATACTGGTGGAAATCGGAGCATAAATGTGAATTGTTTCTCTACTGCAATATACTGTTGATCCTTCTAGGACATTTTCAGTTGCTTTCTCTGTGCATGTGATATAGAAAATGGAAGCATGAAATGAAAATACTCTGTTTGGAAAAGCTGAAGATTCTGTTTGATAAACAGGACAAAAGTATTCAGAAGACTTCAAGATTCCCTTTTTGGGTCAATGCCTTGTCATTTTCTTCCCTTGGGCTGAAATCTCAGCATGTTTTCAGGCATCCAAGTCATGGCCTGAGCTCACAGATGAAGATGAGAGGATCAATCTGATAGTCAGGCATTCTGTCTCCTCTGTCTACCTGTCTTGTCACACACGTGTGTCCACTGCTTTTGTGTGCTGGTTCTCCCTGCAAAAGACCAACACGCATCAGGTATTTTGTTCCCTTGCAGTCTTCTACAGAAGACTGAGGTTGGTCCCTCAAAAACTGTTGAGGTTCAGATGCCAACCTAATTCCCATATTTGATAATGTCATAGAAGCAAAAACAGTTGAATGTGCTTTGCCATCATCCCTCCCTCTATCTGTTCAAAACTTCTGGCCATGGTCCTATCCAGATTTGGACATCCAAAGGAGAGAGATGAAAAACGATGTCATTTACTAAGGGCATTTTATTCCCTGCAGAGCTATGGCTGCAGAACTGTGAAAGGAGCCAGGTTTCAAATCAAAGGGCAGATCAGAGCAAGGCAGTGTTCTGTTCCCTGTTCTCCATGCTGGCACAGTAATGTGGGCTCCTGCTCCCTTCTGTGATAAGGTTGACACCCCAACTCCTATGGGAGCAGGAATTGAAAAAAGCCCATACCTGTAGAATCTTATTTCAGAGCAGGATTTCATGTAGTAGCTGAAACTCATTCCTATTATTTTATTCTTCTCATGGGGTCCTAATTTACAATCACTTTCTCACAGAGCCCACTGCTTTAAGGATACTTCATGTACACATCATTTTCACCAGGCTGGGACCTACCAAAGTCAGTGGGAATAATTCTTAGAGCTCTTAACTTTGGTTTCTACCACTTCCACCTGCACCAGTTACACTTCTGGTTTTACACTGACAGCAGTCCTATTGTCTTCTGCGGGCAATTAGTAAAATAACATCTTGGTCAGCATGACTGGAAAAGAGCCTCAATATTTGACCTTTAGGTAATGGGAAGGAAGTGGGGTGGAGAGAGAAAGAGGAGATGAGAACTACAAGGGACATTCAAAGTAAAGATCTTCTCTGAAGTCATTCTGTAGTCTAAAATTAGCAATGAGAGCCTAAACTGGTGAGCATTGGCAATGGGTCTTTAGAGGAAATGGAAGCCGTGCACAGCTGGGCTGGGTCCCACGAGCTGAGTGTGGAGCTGTGGGGTGACTCCAAGCTTTGCAGGGAGCAGGCTGCAGTGGGATGGCCTTATGAACATTTTATCTAGATAAAATTGAATTGGTACTTACTGAATATAAACAAGTGCATAATATGAAGAGCACACGATTTATGTAATTAAGGATTGGCAAAGAACACTACTTAGAAGCTTAGATTACTTTCAATTATGTTCTTACTGAAATTGAACTGATCAGTTTCCCAAAATTTACAGACACATGCATACACACAAATCTGTTGTCATTTATGGATAATAAATTATGAACATTATATTATAAATAAATCATCTTACCCCATGGCATTTTTTTTCTTAGCTTCCCTTAGTCAGAAATCTTTTTCCAGTCCTGCTCTGGAGCAGATGAAGTATTCATCCTTGATGTGTGGTGTGGAAGCAGTCTGTCAGTTGTGATCAGACATGCTGCTCACTACACAGCACAAAACTCAACCTGATGCCTCCTAACCGGGAGAGCAGTCGGCAGGAAGTTCCAGCTGAGGTTCACAGTTCCAAAGTCCACAACCTTCTAATATTTTCAAGGTTTCATATGTTTTACACAGGTCAACACATGGTCTGCTTCTTCTAAAAGTTCACCAACAGTTTAGTAACACTGTGAGCTCCAGGGCTGGGAGAAAGAGAAAAGTACATTTATGTAAAATAACTATTATTTTGTGATTTTTATGGCTTACACGTTTTAGTAAAATCTCACCAGGAATCAGACTCTCAGCTGTGAGAAATACACAGGATTCCCTTCGAGTCAGTGAAACAGTTAATTTACATCAGGTGAGGATCTGACCTAAATTTGTTTCAACTCTGCTGTACCGGTTCATAAGCTGTGTTACTCTCACATATGGAATCCTATCACTGCTGTATCAAAGATGTAATTAAAAACCTGCCATAACAAATGTGCACTATGCCCTACCAAGCTCTTTTGCTGACAAACTGCCAGAGGGGAAGAGTTTGATCTTTTACTCAATGTGGCTTGCCTCTGGTCCTAAAGGTTTTATCAAAGAGCTTGAGAGAAGCAAGCCATGATGGAGCACTAGGAGAGGCAGCTTCAAGTAATCGGTTGCCAGACGATCCGGCCTTCCCCAGGACAACTTGCACACTGCTGTAGCACCAAGCAAAAGATAGGCAGAGCAAAACACTGAGGACAGTTTGTTTTATGGTGATAGCAACTCCTTTCTACTAAGAATGTGAGCAGCAGAGTTCTGCACCAGCTGGTACTTCTGGGTGGTCTTCAAGACTGACTTCAAATACCAGCCAGTGCAGTAAAACAGCATGGAAGTGTCAAAGACATAAGTAACTCTGGTAAGGTCCTTATCAGCAGACAGGCCTCCATTTTTTGACCAGCTACACACTGAGAAGGAGCATAAGCCACCATTCCTGCCTAGAAATCCAAAGGCAAGGGTGCATATAAAGAAAAAGAATATGCGGGGCCTTTCTTTGAATAAATGAGTTTTCAAATATAATAATGATGATCAAATGCTAATAAATATCTTCATCTACTTCCCAAGTATATTAATCTCCTACAAAAACATAGCTGATAAGAGCATGCAGGACTTGAGTGGTGGCAGGCCAGAGGATGATCATAGGAATTGTTTATATATGTGAAACATCCAATTCATTTATTCAGTTCCTTTTTGTTTGTATTCCTATAAAAGTTTTCTATATATCTCTTAATTTCATCACTCAAAATAAATTCCTATATGACCATTATTCACATTATTTAATAAACAAAGCTGAAACCAACCTAATCTGAATGCATATAAAAGAATCCTTGATGCTGACATGCAGAACTTCATGATTCCCAAAAGGCTACTTTAACAAAACTCTAAGAAATTATTTTGCCTAAGGACTATATCCAGAGTCCCCAGAAATCAATGGGAATATTTTTATGATTCACTAAGGTTTACTCAGGCCATAAGTGAGCAGCTTATTTTATAAAATATATCCGTTATTTACAGCAGGCAGAAACCCTGCTTTCGTTGTGTGGAACAAATGTATTGTTTCAAAAGCACGTGGAAGAAGATGGCTGCCTCTCTGTTTAGAAAATTTGCAAATCTTTAAAGCAGTGGTGAAGTTTTCTACTCATTTTACTTGTGAGGAACTGGGCATATATGAGCAAAATAATTTGAAAACTTCAGCACTGCTTTAAATAGAACACCAAATGTTGTATTGGGAATAGATATTTGAAGAGATACTAAACACAAAATGCTTTCATTCCAAAAAAGTATATAAAATCTGAAATTTTTTAGCATTTCTTTTGCTGACATTGCTTCATAATAATTCAATTTGAAAATAGATGTTATTTTCCATAATACTGCATTAATTTTAATAACAATATTTTTTTCAAAATGGGAGAACTTAAAACATATCCAGAGTTCTTTCTGCACTAAAGACTGACAGAAGGAAAACCAAAATCACCTGGGAATGTTAAAATTCAAAGACCTAAATGTATCTATGACATATTCCAGCTGCATACAAAATGCACTTAATCCTGGACAGAGAACTTGGCGTTCAAACCAACAGCCCTAATAAACAGAGCTACATGTTTGCATTTGCTATTAGCGCCCTTCACTTTTGTCTGCTGAGGGAAAGGTTCGTTTCAAGACAAAGCTTTTGTTGGGTAGAATAGCAGAGCACACTCTGTCAGTGTTATCAGTGTCTTTCAATGTGGAACATATTTAACTTGACACAGGAGTAAAAAGAAAAGTAGAAATAAGACTTGTGAACTGAAGTAAAAATGTATTGAGCTCTATGATATCTCTCAGGGACAGAGAGGCAGAGGAGAGGCAGTGGCACCTTCAATATCCCAGATCATGGAGGAAAAAATACTTTTGATAAATACACTGAGGCAAAGGCTGGATTTTCGGAGGACCCAGAGTTCACATGCAGATCCTGCACACGGCAGACCCAATAACAGAATTTACTGGAACCCTTGGCTGGCAGGAGAGAGCAAGTCTCTTACTTGATAGCTAAAATCCTGTTTTCTCCTGAGACCCACAGTGTGCTCCAGTTCCTCAGGGGCAGTTCTACAGTGGCACTATAGTAGTCTCCCACGTTTCAGCCTGAGTTTACAGCGAGTCTCTGCAGGAGTGGGAGGGGTACGAGGTGAGTCGAGTGAGGGCAATTAAGGCCTATTAGTGTAATCACAGCCCAGGCCAAAGCTAATGTGAGTGTGTCTCGCCTGAGGAACGGCTTCAGTTCCTAGTCTGGCTAAACTAGTCTGGGAGCTCAGAGCTTCTTAGTTACTAGTTACTGTTTAGCTTACAATGAGTGAACTAAAGTTTTAGGGTGACATTTTAATTTTTTAGAATTTTAATTTCCTGTTTATCAGAATATTTATCCCTTGTCGAACTGAAAATTTCTAAAATGCAAAAATAGTTTGGGGAGTTTTCCCACCTTATAATGTGGAAGCAACATTAAGAAGCATTCAAGATACCTTTCCAGGTATGTAGAGCTATTTTACTGTTATGATTATGCCTTTAGTATATGTATACTATATATATATATATATTTAGTATATGTATACTAGCAAAATTCTATGCATTCATAGCACTTGTTTTTCAGGTAATAGGGAAGATTTGCTACTTTCACTATAACATAAGTTGAAGTGCTGTATTTTGAAACACAAGAGGCTGTCACATCATTATATCTATCTAAAGCAGGCCATTGTTGCCTATGATGATCTCAAAAAACAAATTTCAGATAGGCTGAGTGCTAAAGAAGTGTGGCAATTATTTTATAACAACTTAAAATAATCATAGTGTTTCTAGTGAAAAGGTTTATACTTCAGTTTTGTGCTAATGCTCCTGCTACTACACAAAATTAAAATGAAAGTTTGATACAGCTTTTCAAACCAGTGATGAGAGTGAAATAGATCTAAATCCTAGCAGTGTAATGTGAAAAACTCCTCTTCCTTCCAGCTCTTTCTCTGTTATGCTGTAGGACCAGGAAGGCAATTTGTGATGGTAGGCCCAGTCAAGGGAGGAAAGGCCCAAGAACCTAAGACTTGGGTTTGATTGTTGCAGTGAATTACTTCTAATCTAACACACCATAAAATGCATTAATTCAGTTTACAAGGTGTTAAGAGCAATAGCTTAACAAAATAATGATCTGGTTTTTTACATGCTTTTTACCTATTTTTAAGGCAAGAAGGTACTTTAGTGAATCTCTGAGACTGTTGAACTATTGACACAGGGTTTTATCTTCCATGTCTAGGAACCATCCATGCCCACAAGACTAAATCTGTTCCTAACAGTCCCTCCACGCAGTGCAAAGCTGTTGCTGCTTTCATAATGCTGAATTCCTGACTCTGAAGGTGCTGTATAAAGGGAAAGACAGACACAGATAAAAACATGGTTTTGAGAGTTGGTGAACAGTTTGTGATCTCTCATAGTTACAGATACAACTTTACCAAGCAGTTTCAAGGTTCTGGGTGTGTGCCTTTATTTTCTGAAGGAGGGGCAACTAGAATGAAGCAGAAAATCTGTTCAGTCTGGGTACCCTGCCAGCAAGGTTCAGGATTTGTTTGGCCCCTCCCTGATACAGCTTAACAAGAGGTTCTAATACGGTACCATCAAATACTGAATTCATGCTGAGCCTGTGATTTATTGTAATTGTTTGTCCTCTTTGAAGTGAAGTTTACTGGTCCTACACTAATTTAAGATTAGTAAGGGAATCTTAGGACTAATAACTTCATAGCTTTCATGGTGAAAAACAAAAGCTTCCAGCAATGGAAAACTGGATTGCCAGAAATAAGAAAAGCCAGTTTCACATGAAGTTGGTTTGAGTTCTTTTTTAGGTATCATGACATTTTTGAGAGTGAAAGTTATCAGGGCTGGATTGGTGTCTTAAGTGCTGGGGATTAATGATGTATGAGTACTTTTCAGAATCTTGTGTTTCTGGAACCACATGATCCACTTTTATGTCTTTATGGAGGTATGGTGTGGCCCTATGAAATTCCTGTTGAAACCACATGAATAACATCTAGATTGGTCCTTTGTTATTGAGAAATAATTTTGGGGTCTGAAATTATGTGCAGCAAAAAGATTACCTGTCTGATTAGTGAGCACCAACACTTTTTAAGAATGCATTCTAATTTTGTTCTGATTTCTAAATTACAAATATTATAACAGTTAATTTATTATACATTCTGCAAATATTTATTTGTAAGATTCATATGATTGCTATTTCATACTTGTTACTGTACTAATATTTTGGGGAAGAAGTTAAAATGTTACACATTAAGTTAATTTTAAGTGCAAAATACTCTTCCTGGGGCCATGCTTTTTTTAATTAAAAAAAAAAAAAAATTAGGGACAGGAATGTGTGCTGGCTTGGAACCTGAATTTCCTGGGCTTGATTAAAATAAAATATCTCCCACTGATATTTTAAAGCTTTTGAAGTAAAGAACAGTATTTCCTATTTCTGTGGAATGAGGCTATTCCTTTCACAGATGATGGAACCTGCAAATCTTCAGCATTTGTGTAGTTTTGTTGTATTTAATGAACGAGCACTAATACAAAGGGCTCTCCCTGGACTTCGGTCCTTGCTGCCATCTCCTGCCATCCTACTCCCGGGTCCCCTGCAAGGCACTGGAGCTATGTTCCTCTTAGGGGCTTTGAAAATCGATTTGCAAGTCCCCTTTCAACAAAACAAACTATTTGTTGCCACGTTGTGTTTGCAAGCAGCATTTAAAAGTTTTTATCATATAATCAAAAAGCTATAAAGTAGCATTTGGTAAAAATGAAATCTTTGCAACTCGAGAGACTGGTGAATGAAAAGTGACAGAATTCAGTGAAAACGTTTTAGTGTTTCTGAATCTGTTCCCTATCAGAGTCAGCAACTGGCACGGCTGAGATGTAAAAACAAGCAGGCAAGCTCCCAAACTTTGTTCTTACTCAATCATGAAGTAAATACAGTTTTCATTTGAATGTTTTCAGGCTTGCTTATGAGCAGCATGTTTTGTGCGCTGTTAAAATGCTGACTGAGCAAACGGTGTTTGACTTCAGGTGCTGATTTGCTGCATGAAGGTGAAGTAATTTACTGGCTGTGTTTTCCTGTGGTGATGCCTGTAAGTGACATAAATATAGAGTAACAATTAGCAGTGCTCAGAGAAGTGTTGACACCTAGAGGAGGTGATTTACTCTTAGTGCTGACCTGTCAATGAACAATGCTAAACTTCACCAAGAAACAACAAGGTTTTAGTGGGTAAGTGCTTTTGTTTGTGAATGTTGCTGAATATTTCTTTCCATCTGGCCCAGGTCCTGGGGGCTTTATGGTTATGCCTATTGATAAAGGCCAGGTGGTCAAGTTTTGGGAGCTGTCTGTCACATCTTCAGAAATGGGATGTGGTTGTAGGGGTGGGCAGGGGAGAAACAAAAGGGGTGGGCAGGGGAGCAGAATTCCTCTCATTCCCAGCCCCTTCTCCTGTTCAAGCTCAGCAACACCTGGATGTTCCCTCAGTAATGGCTGCTCTAGGGATTCCCTGGAAGCTGCTGTGAGAAGCAGTAGCCTCTTTCACCAAGTAATACTTGAGAGTGCTTGGTGAATGCACTGCAGCGTTTCCACTGCTCTGGGACATGCTTGTAGTAATTGAGCTGTGGTGCCTATAAAGGGCTGTTTGTTGGGCTTTGTCTCAGAGCCTTCCACTAAAATGATACATTCTCCTTTTCAGGAAAGGAAGTTCACATATTGTGTATAGTTACTGGCTGTATGGTGGTGTTAGTCTGGTGTTTGTAATAACTTTAAGTCACTTTTCTCGCTTTAGCTTGCTAAATGCATTAGCTCATTTTTGTACCATGTGAGTCCCTGTCTTGCCGTTTCTACTTAATTGAGGCAAAATGTGTAGGACAGAAGGCACCTTGTGCTCTTTGTCATAAAATATGCATCTTAAACCTGGAATGTTTCCTTACAGAGCACAGACCTTTAGGCTTTTAGTAGCTTTTGGCTGCTCTTCTTGTCAGGATTGGCATTAGTGATGTCTCTGTCCTCTTGGACAAAAACACCCAAAAAAACGAAAGCCAGACATTCTTAAATACAAAAGTAAGATGTAGAAAAGCATTTAACAAAATGCAACTTCAATGGTGATTAGGATGTAAATTTTATTTAGGCCTAGCCCTTAGTGAATCCATGTTTTAGCAAAGGAAGCTTTGCCAAAGCAGATTAGGTCAAGCCTATTTTACCGGTTTGGAGATGGTATAAACGCCACCAAAGGAGGTTATCTGGTACTTGGCTTTTTCAGTGTCACTGCAGTGAACAGGTGGCTATTTACAGCAGTGTTTACTAAAGAGGTCATTAGGATAATATTTACTAAGAGAACAGTGGAGAGAGAAAGCAACAAAATGTTTTGGTTGCTCTGGAATTTGTCCCTTGTCAGCATGGGAGGGCAGCGGTCTCAGAGAGAGCAGTGAGGCTGCAGCTTGTTTTCTTTCCCTTACCCACTCTCCTTCTTCAGCTCCTCCCAGAGAACAAGTGGTATCTTTTACTCTGATTGTGATGAGTAGATCCTTTGCTAATCAGCTGTAGTGGAAAGCAGATGATCATGTCTACTCAATAAATTCTCACTTAGACTTCACTGAGGGCTAAGTTGAGCTTCATTGCATACTGTTTCCATATCACAGTGATTCCTTGAAAGATTATTGCTAGTAATTGTCCTTTCTATAAAAATTTGCAGGTGTTTCAAAAGAATTGGGAGTAAAATGTGTGTATGTATCAATAGTCTATGGCAAGCATCTTAAGGACCTGAATTTTCCTAAGATTTAAGTATTCATCTGTGAATTTTTAAAGGTTATTAAAGTGATTAAAGTTATTAAAGACTTTAAAGGTGATTCAGCTGAATTTGTATCTCTCTCTTCTTGTGAAAATAATTGAGAAACATTGTCTCACTTCTGTTCAGCAGGAGAAGCGACTGATGTATTTCATCTTGCATAGTATCTGATACTGCCCATTGCTCTTAACTGCCTAGTTTAGAAAACACATCCAAGTGCTTATGTAGTTTAAGGTTTCCATTCTTTTTCTTCCTTGATAAATAGAAATAATAAATTTCAGACATATTTTTAATTTCAATTTTGAATGTCATAAAAAAAGTGTGTTATTTTAGTCTTTTATTAACTTGATTATTTCACCCCTTTCTAGAGATTCAAATGTTTCTGTACAGTGCTTGACAAACGTTCAGGAGCTTATTAGGTACTGTTAGGTTCAGGAGAGCCTTTCCATTGCTCTCTTGAGGAACTGAATCAAGCCCATAACTTGTGTTTTCGCTTCCTCTGGACCAAAAGGACTCTCAAATCTTGATCATGTATGAGACTGCACTGAGAAAATCCTGGTTGGGTGTCTCATCAAAATCACTTGAAATGCTTAATTGTTGTCAAGGCAGAAAGGCTGTGAAAAGCTTGCTCTCAGTCCTGGCCTCTTTAAACCTCTGAGTATTCATTTCTTTCTTACATGGAAATAGTGAATTTGTGAACAGGCTTTGCTTTGCAGTAGCTGTAATCAAAGTATGAAGTCGTGAAAGTGATAACTGAGTAAAGGGGGTTTTGAGAAGTATATTGAGCAAGAGGGGGAGCACATCAGTAACTGTTTTCATTGCTGCTTTTTCAAAACAGGAAGAGTAATTAAAAATTAAGAACACTGCCTACCATTATTTTCCTCTTTTTTTTTTTAGAATAAAAACCTGTTCTAGCTATGATGTCCTGTACATTGGATGAACAGTACTCAGAACAAAAGTGTCACAGTTACTTCCATGATTTGAAAGTTTGCAACTTATTTTAGGCTGTTGTATTGCTTACAATTAGCTTTATTCCCTTGATAAGAAAAGTGAAAAATTTAATAAATATATGCTGAGTATACAAGTTAAAATTTTACTTCTAATTAAGTGCTCAACATTTAACTGTGGCCAGTTAAGGGGAAGACAGTTTGCTAAAAGCACATGGGCTCAGGGTAGCACACAGGCGTGTATTCAGAATAGGCCTCTGGAAAGTGTTGAAGAGCTGGCTAACACAAAGCACTGGAGGAATGTTTTGCTCTCAATTAGTCCATGTAATTGGCTGGTGTCAGAGCAATACTGTAAAACAGACTTGCAATATGACACCCATGAATGAGGAGATGTACCTTCAGTTTTAGACACTAATTGAGGTCAAATCACATAACTGGAAAGCTTCTCAGGTAAAAGCACTGTCAATTAGATTTCCTAAATAGATCCTACTGCATTTTATTGTCAAAATTATATAAACTTACCTGTTACTGGCCAGATCTCCGTTTCCCTGAAAAAAATAAATGAGGTATAATGGCCTCTTTTTTAAAGTAAACTACTTGGTGAATATAAAACCAAAAAAAGTCTGGTTTACAAAACTGGTGGGCAAACTGCTGGTTACCCAGTTATTCTCAGCATGAGCTGGATTTCAGTTTTGTGTTTACAGAAAGAAAGGCACAAAAGGCACTGTGAAGATGAAGATGTGCAGTTTGTGTGGCTACATGTTGCCCAATATACTTTGGGAGCAGTGTGATTCTGTTTTTAAGGTAATGCCCATATAATCAAGCATAGCACGTAACATTGTGACCAGCATTCTGCAGCTAATTCAACACTTTGCAATCCTCAGTAGAAAACGAGTAGGTTTATGCCCGTAGATAGTTATAAAATAAACACTGGAAAGGACCAGTGTACACAACTTCAGTTTGAATAGAAACAAAAAAAAAGCAACTGTAAACTGAGAGAGTTTATTGTCTTACATAGTTGCTGTGTCTTTAATTCTGTATTTGTGCTGGAATGGGGATGTCTGCAGTGCTTATTGTAGGAACAGGATCCTTCCAAAGGTTTTAAGATCAGCATTTCATTCTGTGAAAGTCTGGATTAACAAACCATTGACGTTAGAAAGGCAAAACTGAGTTGGAAGCAGGCTCCTTAGAAAACCAGCATAAAAATGAGACTACTAGCAAATGTGAAACATGCTGTTAGATTTTGGACCTTTCAAAGACATGTATTTTGAGATAAATGTGCAATAAAGCCTGTGTTTAATCTAAGAAGAGGAGCAGTATTCTACTGGTAAAAAGCAGAAGGAAAATAAATTGCATCATCTATAACCTTTGCAGTCATAGGCTCAGTGAACAGAACATCAAAACCAAATGTAAGGAAAACAAGCCTCTGTGTTCAATTTACCTAGTGATATCCGGCCCTTACAAGGAGCTTTAAGTATATTCATTCTTTAGCTACAGTGTGAAAAAATCAGTGCTGAGCTCAGTTTTCAATGGATGAATATATCTAGAGGAAAAAATTGCTTAAAGCCAGATCCAGGGTCTGTCAAAGTGACTGGAAATAGTCCCAGAGACTCCAGGGACTGTAGATCAGGCTCTTAAACATGTAAATGAAAGTTTGATTGCTTTGGGTGAGCAGTATTCCTGCTAATCATCCAGCAAAATAGATCTGATTATTTGGAACAGCAAAATAGTCATTTGGTTCCTGACAGAATACAATACATGTTTAAGCATATCAAATGTGTTTGGAGTTAGTGAAGGAAGAATCTCAAGATGTTTGGGTTTGGTTTGGATACGCATCCAAAGTCTGCATGCTTTGCTAAAGCTCCTCAGTCTGCACCAAGGGCTTGCTGAGAAATGAACAGCCTTGCCAGGCCCGTCCAGTGCTGGGGAGCCAAAAGTGCCAGAGCAGCCAGGATGTTGGAAAAGGAATGAGGAGCTGGGGGACAGCAGCAGAGGGTTTTTGGAACAAGCAAGTGTCTTTCAGAAAGAGCTCAGCTTCCCAAAATGCTGGTGTAAAGAGAACAGTTTGACACCAACTTTGCTTCCATGCAGGAAGCTCTCTGAGGCCACTGTCCACCTCTGGCATGTCCTCCTCTCCTGCTGCAGGCGTGGCTCTCCTGTGCCCTGAGGCTCCTGTGGGACTTTGGGCTTTGGGGGCAACATGGAAATTTCTGGTTTGGAGTAACATGAAAATTTTTTGGGTGTTTTCCCTCAGTTTCCTTTCAGATGTGTGTGTGTGCATGGGGGCGTGGAAGAGGGATGGTGGGGAATGAAATCTGGAATTTTCTTTACCTTCTGATCCTGCCCAGATTAGGGTCTTCTCTAATCTGGTTCCATGGCTCTGTCTTCTCTCCTTGCTGGGTGCTTGAGAATGTGAGAAGCGCTGATGTCCTTCCCCTTACTAAAATTAGGAAGCTTCAGTTTTGTGTCTGGGAGAATCTGACTATGGTTGGGCATGGTGAAAACTAGGAGGTGTGAAAAACTGATATGGAGACAAAACTCTCCATGTCATGCTTGCTTGCTTTCTGCTGGAAAAAAATCCTTACTGCAGGAGGAATACGAAATAAAGAGAATGAATCCTTCAATGTATTGCACTTGCATAGTTCAAATGATGCTTTATTCTGCTGCCAGCACAAAATACCAGTGATTTTCTGCTTGTGAGAGCACTCAGCTCATAGGAAATGGTCCCTCACAGAGTTTATGTTGACAAAATATCTGAATTCCCATTTTCCATTGAGATGAAACTGGCCCAATGGAGCAACTGACATACCTTAACTCAGAGATTGTGCCTGGAGTTATGTCAGAGTGTGTGCACTCTTCCTAAATTTGTCACTTAGAGCTGGGATGGTGAGTCTGACAGCTCATGGAGTTCTGTCGCAGCCATGACAGAATCTGCACCTGATTTAGAGAAGTTATGCTCTTCTGAGAATTCCTTTCTCAAACAGAAACCACCCAGATAAATTTTATTTGATAGCTAATTAGAGTTTAAGTAGACAAATATGTATCTAAGGACAGTGGATTAACCTGAGGATATTAAATGAAAAATTGGTTCCTTGATTCCTTTTGAAAAGGACCATAAAAAGCATCATTCCGAAGACAGCTGTCATCTTTTATTGGCCTGGGTGCATGTGTGGAGTTTTTTGTTTGTTTTTTAAGGGGAGGAGTAGAAGTCTTCTTTGGCAAGGTTTCATTGTCTAAGAATCTCTGATTACGAATGTTGTGCTTTAGTTATCCTGGTGCCTGGTTCTGGGCCAGGATTTATCAGGATGGAGGATGTTCTCAGTCGTGGTGTGCTTTTCGCCACTAGCAAAGGTTTTGCCTAATAGGGCAAGTTTATAAGGCTCATTACCATGAAGGGAATAATAAGAAAGGAAGTTTCAGTGGGATTTTTTTTTGCCTTTTTTAAAAAGGGACACGGAGACAAAGGATGGAGTTAATATAAAATCCTGCTCTCCAGTTAGCCTAAAAGATGACCTGCAGTTTTTGGAATTACGGTATGTTCAAAGATATGTCACTGAAATAATGTAATGCCACAGACATTAGGCCATAATGACCTAAAAAAGTATGTGTTTAGTAGTTTGCAGCTGGAGTCAAGGAAGGAGCAAAACCGCTTGAAGTGAGCCAGACCCGCACATTCTGAAAACCATTATTACATTTAGAGCACTGGTGAGGGAAAATATCCCTAGCTAACAGTTTGCCTTTGGTTTAGATTAAATGTCACAGGATTAGCAGCCTGCAAGGGTGCAAGAAGAGCTTTGACAAAGGATTTCTGCTTTTTTTATGTAGCTATCTATTGTGATCTGAAAGATCACAACTGTAGTCCCCATCAACAGTGGTCTGGAATTTTAGGGGATGGAGTTTTTGTTTGGGGTTTATTCAGCAAAGAGAAAGGACTTGTGAGAAAAAGGAATTGATATGGACCACCCAGAATAGGTAGAGGTCTTCTGGGTGTCTTCAAATACTTCCTGATGACCATAAGGTCTAAATAAGCATAGCTATGTGCTCTATAGTTTACTGAATTAGAGATTAATTTATGAATACCTTAAATTTCAGGAGTCTAACAGGGCCTTGTATTATTGTTACTCTTGCCTGTGCACCTACTTATCTATGCTGTCCCCTTGGCGAAAACAGCAGCCTGAAGGGCTAAACTCTCTCTTGGTGGCAGCACAGTTTTTCTAGTGCCTGCCTTAGCAGTGGGCAAAGCCAGGGATTTCAAATGTATTAATTGCCAGGCCTGTGCTCTAGCAGTCAGATGATTTTCCTGACAGGGCATATACCTTTTTTGGTGCCTAATTTACCAGTGCTTGGTATGATACAGCCAAGATTTAACATCAAAACTTTCTTTTAGAGTTATTTTTTCTCTCCATGTTATCCTATTCTACCTCAAAGCAGTTTCAGGTGTGTACCTAACAGCTGCATGAATTGCCTGTCCATTCACCTGGCAGTGTCTTTCTGCACTTGCTTGTAAGTGAAACCAATATTCCAGTGCTCTTGCCTTCCTGGGTGAGTAATTACCTAATATTAAATTTGAGGTGTTTCAAAGCATCTACCATTGCCCTGCTCCACAAGTGAGTACAGATTATCGTTTGCAGCTTTTGCTGGAGAGGGGTCTGCATTTTACTGAGCCCCTCAGTTTGTTCCAGAGACATTGGCTGAGCTAACAAGGGACCATCTATTCCTACAAATCTGGCCTGTTTTCCTGTATCAATCACACTTATCAGCAGTTATCCCAAAAGTGAAGGTGGTATGCAGAATTAAGTACAAAAGGGTTTCTGATGTGGCTAAAAAATATCCACTTTGGCTTTTTTTTTTTTTTTCCTGGAATGTTAATGCTGTGGTGTTTGGGTGTTTTGAACACAAAATGTTTTGTTTCCCGCACGGTAGTCTGGTCTCCGTATGTTAAGCAATTCCAAGGATAGTCTGTTCCAGAACATCTTTGGCTAATAAGAAGCTGAAAGATAAGCCTTGTGATAATTGATAAGTCATTAGCAGGACTCCACTTTATCAGATAAGGCAATTAATGGTTTCACATTTCCTAAAAAGTGGCACTGTTGGGCTGAGTGACTACAAGATGTAGGATGAGGAATTGTTTTGCGATACATTTTGAGTGCAGGACAGATTTCCATCCGAGTGTGTTTGTTTCTGCATTACGTGCTTTGGCTTTTCAATCGTTTTTATTGACTTTGAATACTCAGTTGAGCACTTGTGTTATGGAGAATTCATATTTCATTCACTCAGGTTTTGTATAGCAGGAGCTGCTGTTTGTTCTCATTTCTCTTACAACTGTGTTAATCCATGGGCCTTCCCATTGAAAAGGTATTTCACTTTTTTCACTATCTAGGTGTTAGAAATATTGATTATGATTTGAACATCATGGAATCCAGCTGTTCCATAACTAGATTACAAATGAGGAAAAAATTTTCAGAATTCATTCCAAATTTCTTAGGAGTTTATTTATAAATTTGAAATTCAAATTTTTTTAGCTGATTAGAATCAAAATTTTCACTTACCTTGTATGGTATAAAAGTTCAAAAGATGGTGAAGACAGTAACATAGCATAACTTGTTCATTCAGAGTTCTTAATATTGGTACTGAGAATTTTACTGAGAATTGTGCTTCAAACGCAGGCAGGTTGAAGTGCTGAATCTTTGAGACAGTACTTATTAGAAGAACTGTGTCTTTATTTCAAAGCATCAATTGAAGAGAACAGCTACAAAATACAGGTTTGGTGGAGAGATTGAGTCTTGCAATAGTATTTATGGAAAAAGTCACTTTTAATGAAGTGATGAAGTAAGTCGGGAGGGAATTCTGACATGATTTGTGTCAGGAGGTTTGGTGGGATTGACCGTGTTTGGCCGCGGTGTCATTGCAGTCACTTTGACTTTGCACTGGAACTGCAGCCTTTATAGTTTTTTCCTTCAAAAACAGACAATTCCTGAAATTTCATTTTTATTATGGAGTTCTTTAGGCAGTGATTATTCACAGTGACTACTGCTGTTCTTCTCTTTGCTTCTGTCAGATCAATTGGTACAGAGAATTCACTGGAGCACTGTTGTCACTATTTAATCCCCAGTATATACTTGCAGGAAGGTAGCAGGAAAGTGCCTGAGCCAACTTCAAAAGACTGTCATTTGAAGAAAAACTCCACTGTCTTTACAGCAATTAGTGACAATAGAGACACGCACCTGTGGTGGGGAACTTTGACTCAAAGAAGCTGATCTGAAAAAACCTTTAAGCACTGAGGATTTCTAGTCTTGGATTTGAAGAACTGACAGAAATGACCTGTTCACCTCCGAACTGGTGACCTACAGGTGGGAAGAAGTGTTGTTAGAGGCATGTAAGCAGAATGTAAGGCTGTGTTGTTTTGATGTTTAAGCTATCCATTTCATCTTGGTGCAAAGAATAACAAAGAGGTGCTCTGGCTGATGAAAGGCAAAGCTGCACTTGAGTTAACTCAGCTACAAAGCTAATTTTTGCAAATATTTTTACAATCTGCATGATGGAGTTGCGTTAATTCATTTCCCAAATAAAAACCCAAGTCAAGGATTTTAAGACTCCTACTGTCTTTATGTAAGTTCTATAGTCTCTAAACCTTTTAAAACCGAAGAAACACGTTTTGTTTAAAAAATTAATGATGCAGAACTCTGTCATTGACTTCAATGGCAGGAGTTTCAAGACATAATATAGTTCAAGAACCTTGATTCTTGTGGATTGTGTTACCAGAGCACAGCAAGGTGGTGCCAGGGAAACCACGTGGCAGTGAAGCTCAGTGCAGAACAGTTCATATAGGAGCTGTTGCTCGTTAAGGAACTATTGACAGCTAAAAGGCAGTGAAGTCATAAGCCACCTTCTGATAGGAGCTGGTTGCAGTCAGCTGCTTCAATATGGTATGTTCATGCTGGATGTGACTATTATTAATATTCCAGGAGGCATAAAAGGAGAATTACAGTAGTGCTGTGTTGCCAAATGTGAAGGTAAGAGCCACCACTGTTTTCTTCAAGTGCTTGAGATTGGCAGAAATCTCCTAAATGGTCCCTGTTGCAAGATTTTAAATTGGGTAGGAGGAAGGGGGGAAAGGAGATGTATGACCATGGGGAATTTGGCCGGTGGAATGTTTTAGGATGGCATAAAAATTATGAGCCACTCAGGTAAGTAGCGTGAAGAGTCACTCCGTATATGCTGTCTAACATGCAATGTTTGCTCTTTAAATGTTTGTATGTTTCCATAGAAATCAATGGGAATGCAGAATTGTCAATAACTTGTGCTTCTGTCCCTGGGGAGGCAAACATGCTGAGCATGGGGAGCCATGCCATGCACATTGCTTGGGGCAGTGCCAGTAGATGCCAACATGAGGATGATCAGTGTCTAAGAACTGGGTGAAATCCAGCAGTGGTTTGAAGTAGATTTTAAATATTTAACAGGGTGGCTGATCATTGCTTCATGCATGCACTTACTTACAGTGTTTCTCAGAATTAACAAGTAGAAGGTTCCAAGGGTGACAGAAGAATATTTATCCAATAATAAAGAAAATAAAATGAGTCAAAAATATACTTTCAGGGTCCAGTATCTCTTAAAATTGTAAGCCCACAGCATCTTGCACAAAATATTTGATATTTTTCAGCCGAGAAGTCTATATTTTTTTATGTGGCTACTCACTGGAAGGTATAAAAGGCTTACAGTGTGTATTAGTGAGTAAAACTCAATTTTATTTAAGCATTAGCTACCAGTTGCTGCTTAGAAATCATGTTCCAAACTGAATTAAAATGGCAAAAGTGTACAGCACCTGTCTTCCCAAAGAGTTACTAAGTTTTAGAGGATACACCAAAAAGTCACATGAAACTGGAGCAGCTAATTTCAAAATCATTTTAATAATGACTGATCCATTTGAATTTAAACAGATGAAGGATAAGCTGAAGCAGGGATAAACTGAAAGGCCATGTGCCGAGTCCCTTCATTATCTACGTGACTAGAAACTACTCCACTTTAGCATCTGCTGTCTCTTTTTTGCTATCTCCCTCTTTAATTTTCCTAAATGGCTGGTGCACTGCTGCTGAGATAAGGTATTTAACATGGGAAAGGATTTAGATGTTCCTCCAAGACTAGCCTAGGCTCCTTTTTTTTTAAATGTCATCTTGATTTATGCTTTATTCTTCTAAGTAATAGGCATAGGGATTATGAAATGAATCTGGAAGCTGAATTCCAGTAACAAAATCCTTGTATCCAGTGGTAACATAAATAACAATTGGTTCATAGTACAATAATTCCAGATAGCAACCATTATGACAAGATGCATAAACTAAACGTCATATTAGGTCCATTACTTTGAAAATAGACATTTTAGAAGCTGTAGGGCTACATATACTTCATTTTAAATAAAGCTACCTAATTTAACTTGTTTCTGACATCCTTTATATAAAAAATAATCCATAATAGATATATACCTGCTCCTTCCATGTCTTAAAACTCATCCTGTAGCAATTTCATGGACTGGCTCAATTAAGTACTGAAGTTTAGTATCTCCCCCAGGAGTGTATTTTTGAGGGAGCAATCCTAATAGGAAGCCACATTCTGGCGTCTTCAAAAATGCTGAGTAGCATCTCCCTCCAGGTGTCTTTTGTATATGGTTGGGGGATACCCCTGCGCAGAGCTGGCCTGCTGGGTACAAAAGGAGGTGTCCACAGACATTATACTGTGATCAGAAATGCATTTCTGCAGTCAGTCTCCCATCATCCCTGCTCACTCTGCATTGATTCAATTCACAGGCCAGTCTAGGAGCTCACAAACAAACATAGAAAAAAGTGCTTCAGAAATGCAATTAAAATGCTCCCGTGATAATTGGGTGTTCAGCTGTGGAGAGCAGACTAGAGCCAGTCGGAAGTAACACCCTCAGACTGAGTATAGTGTTGACAGTGCTTCTTCATCAGCTTCTTCACCCTGCAGACTTGTTCCTATTTTTCAGCAAAACTTGCAAAGGCAGATAGAGCTCAGGGGTAACAGGAAATGCAAAGGCATTACAGCAAAGTGTTCACATTCCACATAGCTCATGTAACCTGAATTCTAGTCCTATGTTTGCATATCATGGAAGTCTTCAATGTCACAATCGCCCATTGAGTTGGTCTACAAAACTTCTTGCTTCTGTCAGTGCATTCCATTCACTTTTACTGGGGAAGGAGAGGAGACAAAGTCATTATTTCACTATCAGCTTCAGGACATTTTTAAAATTCACATGTTTGTTGCTGTTTTTCTATAGCATTTTGCTTACTACTGGTGAGGAACATTTTGGTATTACCAACATAAACTTGTGACAAAGTGCCCAGGCCACCTTGGATCCAGAGGAGAATGGGTTAGGGAATTTCTATGTGGGTTCTCACATCTGCCCTGAGCAGTGCTCAGGCTCTGAATAGGAGAGCTCAGAGCAAACTTCCACTGAGCTTCCCAAAGTTGGGAAGGGCAGGGATGAGAGGCTGCAGGAGTAGTCCAACTGCATTTGGATGCTAAACCGCCAAAAAAGAAAAGCATGGAATTTTCTGATTCCCACCTGCGCTAACATCTCTGCATGATGCTGTGTTTCATCTGACAACTCACCCTCCGGTGTGTCCCACTAGGTGCTTATAACCCTACAACTGAAAGACAGTATTAAAAGCTTGTTCTGATGGACAGAAGCAATGAATGATCACCTGTACACAGGTTTGAGAGTGTTTAACCAGTCATAGATATGCTTGAAACTCCAGAGCTTGAGTCTTGTAATAGATATTTTAACCCTTTTGGTTTAAAGTGCTAGCTAGTAGGGCAGGTGGTACTGGATAGGGAAGGATCTGATTCTTGAATAAAGTTTGGAAGGCTGAGAGAACTGATGTGGGTAGGTGGAGAGCACCAGCTCACTAGAATGAGCTCAGGCCACATCATGCAATAGCACTATAGTAGTTACCTGATTTTCCTGAATAGTGGGCCACAGGGTGGAGAGTTTACTCCAGAAAAGTGTGGGTTTTTCATACCTTGCATCTTTATCAACAATCGTCTCAGAAATTAAAATTAAGAGTTTAATCTCCAGGTTTGCTATAGAAGCAGCTCTTCCAGTGCATGAAAGAAGCATAAGCTTGCAGTAGCCTGTTCTGGAAATTCTCTGGTACCGTTCTGTAGCTAGAGGGAGGAAATTAATGGATGCAGCTGCTAATCCTATAATGTTCTAATGAAAAATTTATTTTTATTTAAACTTAGCTTTTATGGGCTTCCTGCTTGTGAATAACACTTGGTAGGAAAATTATCCTAGTTGTTAAAGTAGTGTGGACGGGGAGATAATTTCAGAGACTTGATCTCAATTTCTCCCTGGAGGGAGAAAAGAAGAGATAAAACGTCCAGAATTGAAAACTTAAAGGTTGACTGCTACAACCAATGCTGCTTTTAGGCAATTTCAGGAGAGTTGTGTTGCAAAGCAAAATGTTTCCCTCACTGTGGTGTATGAAGGACTTTTGTTGTAATGTCCTGGCCCAAGGTTCTTTGTGTCATGTGTGATCAAGCCCTAAGCAAGACATGCAGAGTACAACCTCTGCTCCAGAGTGAGCACGGTTTCTGCCCTTCAGTCAAAATTAGTGTTATTCCCTTTTCTATTAAATTACACTGGCTAAGTCTTGTCAGTTTGGGTAGTCATTGTCAAGGTGCTTTCTGCATTTAGTATGTGAAGACTTGAATTTATTTCCACTGCAGAAGTGGATGCACAATGCAATCCAATCCTGGGAATTGTATGTGCCCCTCCATACACCTGAGGAACATCTGCTTCATGCTGTAGTTCAGGGTGGGAACCTCTGCACCTGAAGAATATTAGGTTTATGGTATGGTTCGGGCTATGTTGATGAAAATAATTAAAGAGCACTTGAATCTTACAAAGTGAAGGCCTCTAGCTAATGTTGACTGTGATGATAACGTAAAATGCTGGGAAGCAAATTTTTTTTGAAAAGGCTTTAATAATCAGAACACAGGGTTTTGAATATTAGATATTTATAGGCAGTCCCAGTTACTGTTGTTTTTACAAGAAGAGCAGATGTAAATAAAGGGTTTTTTTAAAGGTGTAGTCTGCTATTGACAAAAGAGTTGTATTGCAAGATATGCAGGAGAGTTATGGACTGGAATTGCTGTTTACTGTTTTCCTTTGTGAGGAGTTATCCCAGGCAATCAGCCATCTCCTTAGCTTTAGGATGAGGGTGTTTTGAGGCGAGTATCAAAAGATAACTCCGGAGACAAGCACTGACATAGATCTCATTTATACTTGCCTTGGAGCTGGAAGATGTGTGTGCTCTGAGGAAACCGAACAAACGAGAGCAGAAGAAAAGACTGGAAAGTAAAACATGAGGTTATGAGGGAAAATTAGAGAGATATGGAAGGTCATTTAGTCAAATCTTGTGGGTTTAGTATAGTGCCACAAATACAATGCTCTGAGCATTCTGAGGCCTCCTTCTTTATAATTTACACCACATGCTGAATTTTCACTTCTGTGGTTGAGATATATTGGAGTCACCTTGATCTATTTTACAGCTTTACTTTCAATATTTTAGGCAGGTTGTTTGGGTCTTTTTGGCTTTTATCCTTCTGGGATGGTAGAGATAATGTTGGCAGAATGCAGAAAAGTTAAAATAAGGTGCACTCTCATCCTTCATGGAAATTCCAGTTATTTTCTGCTTTTATTGCAAACTAGTGGTGAAATTGCTCAGTAACCAACACACAGGGCTGAATATCTTTAAAACAGCTTTGTCTTCTGTTGAATTAATTAACGAAGAAAAGGTAAATATGCTTTCAATTTTTCTCATTGTTGCTAATTCTAGGACAATGTTGTATTGTGTATTAATAAGTAGAATAAAATTTCAGTGAAAGGATAGGAAAGTGTCTTAACATTAGAAGACTAAAGGTCTCAAATTTGCTTTGAAAGTTTGTATGTTTGCCTAGGAAAGAAAGTAGTATTGCATCAGGATTCTGGTAAGAGATTTGTTCTAGGCTGTCTGAGGATGTACTCAGTCTTCGTGCTATTGAAATTACTGAAGTTGAACAATTTATACTAACAGCGCCCAGCTTTTCTCTTGAAGTTTTGAATATTCTCTTGTAATTACCCAGAAAAGTAAATCTTTGGAATGCTGTGGGGTTGTGTTCTTGCATGGTATCTGAGGAAAGTGCATCTCAAAAGGGAAGCCAATATTTGTAATGGGATAGCGTCAGAGCTTTCAGAATGAACATTGTACTTTCCTTGTGCTAGTGAATGCACAAGAGTCTGCCACTGTGACCTGTTCTAGCTACAGTAACTAGTATAAAGACTGAGAAGGAAATAAAAACTGGACATGAGAAGTCTTGTTTACTCAGTTAACCAGAAGTCAGAGATCACAAAAAAAGGCGTAGTTAATACCAGTGGGATTCAGACTGGTGGGGAGGCCTGTCCTGTGGTTGTTCAGATCTTCTGCTATGATGAGTCTTCTGGTAAAAGCACGTGAAGTCCGAAAACCTGGTAACTTAGCCTAGAAGTGCACAAAACCAGTTTATTTTTCCTGTCAAGTAAATCACTGTACTAATAGAGCAGAGAGAGGATTAAGGTGGAGTTTGTCATAAAAATCTGGAAATACTAGATGTGTTCAATTTTGTTTCATTGATCAAGTTACAGACTCTATCCTATCCTGCCCTTTTAGATATCTGGTGATTATTCTTGAAAAAACAAGTTATTAATTTTTGTCTAAACTACTTATGTGTAAACTTACAATAATTTTATCCAAGGGGGTTTTGAGCACAAATAAAGATTTGAAAACCACTGTTTCCCAATCTTATTAATATTTTCAGAAATCTGTTCTCAGAAATATTTATCTGCAAAATGCTGCTTGTTCCAGGAGTTTTATTTGGTTGTGCATTTTGCTGAGCATTTGTTAGCATGTGTGTTTTCAGAGTCCAGCACTAAGGCAGACAAAGGTAATTGTTCTTCAACTGTTGCTATTATCTTACTTGAGATTTCCCATTATGAAATGCTCTTAAATCAGTGTCTGTCAAAGAATCAGATTAGTGCCTGATTAGATCTGTCAAGTTTCATCTTCCAAGGTGTTTTGTGCCAGGTTTGGATTTGAGAATGAATACTTAGAGTATTAGAAGTTAATATACGATACAATTGAAAGCTCTGTTGGGTAATTACATTTTTCATTTTGAAATTGTTACCCTAACAAGTACAGTAGGGCACAAATGAAAGGCTCTAATATCAGAAAATTTACTACATGATGTCATGTGCTGCATCCCTCCCAGAAGAATTCATGTTAATTGTCACAGAATCTTGCCAAAATCATGAGCAGAGTGCAGTAATGAAATCCTAATAGCAGACAGCTGGGTTTAAAGGCACATACCCAATGGCTTCAGCATTTTTCAAAGAAGTTACTCCTGCAAGGGCTCTGAACTCCTGCCTCACCCACTGAGGGAAGGGATGCGCCAGCAGCTCTGCAGAGCTCTGCAGTCTCTGCACATTCTGTGTGTGGCAGGAAAGGGGCACTGTATCCATCTCTCTCTCAGTTTCCCTCAACTGCCTGGCTGAGCCCGAGCCAAACGTCTGCCTCTATGTTAAGTCGAGCGGCATCACAAATTTCTAATTATCCCTTACCTTCTGTTTTCCCAGGCTCCAGCCCTGGGAAGACCATTCTCTGATGTGTGTTTGTTTATAAATGGGTCGTTTCCATGTGGCTTTGACTTCTCCATTTGGCTTCAAAACCTAAGCTGTGTCTGGAGGAGTCAGTTTTCTACCTCACTGCAGACACATTCACTCCCTTTGTTTCTTAGGGTGAGGAACATACCCCAGCAAGTATCTTCTTTCCTGAGACTGGCTTGTGGATCATAGTGAAGTTTGTGAGGTCAGCTTCCTATTAGTCAATTTGTTCAGCTTCACAGCTCACGGTCCCAGAGAGAGAGAAGGGAAGCTGTGACCATTCTTCTGGGATCCTAAAAAAACCCAATTATAATATACCAGTCCACCTGCTGGTGCAATCATGTTGTGGAGAAGTAAACTCTGCAGGTAGATGTATTCAGAGATACGAGCAACAATTCATAGATCAATTCCTTTCCTACATGTGGAATTTGACTTCTCACTACCTGTTTACCTATCACCTGAGAGGGTGACAATTTTTATTAGTATCTACAGCCCTGTATGGATTTATTTGGAAGCCCCATGTCAGTTTTCTGTTGCCAATCCTCACCTATTGATGTGTTGATCACACGTTGGAGGAGACTGAAACCTTGTACTCCAAAACACTGATGTGAGCTGTCCACCCAAGAAGAGTAACAGCTGTCCCTGCAGGGTGAAGCTCAGTGGAAAGTGATCTCAGGGCATATTGTCATTAGCAGAGAGAGGTCCATATGTCCCCTGAGAATGCTGTGGCAATGCCTTCTGTGCTGGAGTGACTGGTGAATAAGGATGCAGAGTGAAGCAATGCCCTGAGGTATTGTGTGTCCTGAGGGGAATTTTGCACTGGGTGTTGTACAAGGACAGATTCAGTGAACCACTTGTGGAGGTGGTGGCAATCCAACACAGACATTGCTCCTGAGCAGGGAAAAAGCCCCGCTGTTTCCTGCTCCAGGAACAGAACTGACAGCCCCTGGAGAAGAACACCTCTTTTGATATGGTAGGCCAAATGACACTTCCAATTAAACACTAATAAATACAGGGCATAAAGGGAACTTGTCAGAAGGATGGTGAAGATCCAGGTGAGGGATGCAGATTGAATGCTTTGCCATGGGGAAAATTATGCTGCTGAAATCAGTGGTAATGTTAGATAGAAAATGCTCCCTGGGCATGAATACATTTCTCTGGGTCCAGTAAAATATTTGAGAGATAGATATATATATATAGGTGGGAATATCTGATAAGGTTGGGTTTTTTTTCAATTTCTAAGTAGTAGCTGAGTATATTGTGCTCTGTACTTTGGGCAAATCAATCTCTTCCCACACCACCTGCACTAGGAGATGGCTTTCAGCCCATGATATCTCCAGTCTCTTATACTCTTTGGCAAGAACAGCCATCATGGTTTTTTACATTGTGTTTGTCAAGGCAGTGCACATGCAAAGTAAAACAATAATAAATCAGCTCAGGCAGAATTTTTTGCTACTTCTTCTTTCCTTCTATAATGAATTCTAGTGTAAACCTGCCATGTTGCACATGTTGTTTTAGCTATGCACACCGTCCTACTTCATATTTTTCTTTTAGCATATTAGTAAATGCTCAAGCAAAACAATATTAGAGCAGGGAACGCAACAACTGGTTTCTAAGAGATATTCCAAAATGAAAATGATAAAGCAGCAACTCCACTCACAGAGGCTTCACTGTATAAACAAGAGTTATTATTAGATATCTCTACATTCAGAGCAGAGGAGAGTGAAGAGATCATGCTGATTATTTTTTCTTTTACACAGCACCAATGTAATAATTAAGAGCAGTAGCCAGACAGAATGAACACACACACACACGAATAAAGGGAATGGTTTTCAGGGAAGTGAGTGATAAAAGGGAGACTAGAAATGAAAAATGAAGTCTATTCAGCAGTGGAGGATGGCTCCCAGCAGCTGGATAAGGGGAGCAGAAAGGTGGCTGCCAAATAGGACAGAACTCTTCTCCACACTGATTTGATGTAAATATATATATATATATATATATACATGAGTGAATGTGGAAAGTATGGCACTTATATTTCCTGTGACAACTTCAAACCAATATGGATGTTGGACATGGGGCAGGGTCAGCTCCTTGTGCTCCTGTAGTTTCTACTCTGTACTGCCAATGCTCCCCTGCTGCACTCCTTTAGCGGGTGCATGGCCACTGCCTGGCCATGGGGCTCTGTCCAGTTGTAGCTTTCATGCTGAAATGGTCAAAATAGGGTTTGAGTCAAAGGGCTGTTTCTCCTTGCTGAGGCATGGGGTGCCAGCTCAGTTTTTAATTTATTTTTTTCTTGCTAGCAGGAAAAAGAACACTGCATCCAGTTCATGGTACTTACTAAAAGAGGAGATTGCTTAAATTCCCTAAATTTTTTTTTTTTTTTAATGAGTTCAGCAGTGCTTTTGCCTCTGTTTTATGTGAAAGATATCTTTTGCTTCCATAGATGCCTTTTGGTATCTTTGTTTCAGAATAATTAGTGGTATTTTGGTAAATGGGAGGTGGGGTCTATAGACTTCCCAAATGCACTGTGCTTGTCCTTATCTGATTTCCGTGGGTTTCCTCACAAACCAGAGCAAGGTCTGGGAAAACAAAAGAGAATTGCTGAGGGAGAGAACAGCAGTGCAAAGTCCTAGCTTTTCAGCAGACCTTAGAGAGGCACATCCAGCTGGGTCTGTGCACCCCGAGTGTCAGGTTCTGGCACGTGCAGGAACCCAGTTCTGTGTGATGGTGTTCCAGCAGTGCCCTGGCTGTGAATGACATTGAAAGTCAGTGTCACTGTCAAGGCCTTCCCAATGCATTAATGTGGGCAAGCTGAAAGCAGCTGGGTTGTGTACCCTTGCCACATCCGTGCCATGTTTTGTGCTGTACCCTGTGCCTCTGCAGAGGGGTTCCCTGACTATGCTGTGACCCTGTGGAGATGCTGTTCTCCCTGAAATGTCCCATGTTACAGATCAGCCTTGCTACAAGAGTTCAGGCATAAGTCTCAATCTCCTCTTCAGTGTAGTCTCTGGTACACTGGTTTTCCTTAATAAGACAAATATTGCCATCTAGAATAGAAAGAGTTTTTCTAATCCCCTCACTGCTAAAAGCTGGTGTAATGAGAAGGAACAGAAATGATCTCTGGAGTTTGTGCAGCCTGATGAGCTTTCACAAGGCTTTTGAATGCCATGAGTTCCACAAAAATGACTATAAATAATTGCCTAGGTTGGCCTGACCTCGGGTTGTCTGCGAAGATGATCTGATAATGGCACGAGTGACTCTGGTTCTGTTCTGAAGTTGAGATCCCGTTTAGGATTGTACTTATTTGAACTCTCTGTAATTTAAGAAGAAAACTTTCTGCATGTGCCAGTACTGGAAACACATTCTGAACACAGAGGTCACTGATGTGGCAGTTGAAATCATCATGAAATAAGTCACTTGGGACATGAGTTTAAGCAGAACTGAAAAGTTACCTCCTGTTTGACAGTGCAGTTTTCTTTCCCTAGTCTCCCAGCCCTGGTCAGAGCTGCCAAGTTTTGTATTAACTCCTAAGTTCTGCAGAGCATGAATCGGGCAGATACGGCTTTGCAGGACCTCAGCAGGGAGCTCTGCACACTTTGGATGTCATCAACCTGAGAGCAGCCTGCAGAAGGGCAAGTTGGGTACCACCTCTTTCCCTCGGGGCATCCTTGCCTCCTTTCCTTTCAGTGGCAAGTGGTGTGTGTTCGTTTCCAAGAGTTACTAACACATTTCATGAAACGTGGTTCAAGAAAGAAGAAATTATTAACAAAAACAGCCTTTATTACAACCTTGCTTAGTCATGCCTTTCTTTTTTTCCTGACAAATTATGAAGAACAAAATGGACTTGATGATCTTTAATGTTTTTTCCGGCCCAAATGATTCTATAACTTTTTTTCTCCTTTAATTTCTGTTTTGCAGAACCCATAGTGTGAGGAGTAGTTTCATTACTTGCTGTCAGTCCACCCCAAGGTGCTCAGAACTCGCAGCTCTTCCTAAGACATGATTTTGATATGTAATAAAATACTTCTTTTGGTTTTGATGTGTTATGATGCCCTTGGTCCCAAAAAGAAAGATGAGAAACTTCATTTTTTGACAAAGTTGTCAAAATTTCCAAGTCAAGGTATCCTAAAAAATCCTCTCCAAGGAGATGAAAAATACTGTTAAAACACTGGGTTTGGTAGCAGTTCCTCACATCAGACATATCTGTGACTTGGTGTGCTGTTGCTGCAAATTTTTGGGTTTTCCAGCAAACAGTGATTTATAGATATTGCTGTAGAAGGCAACAGCTTAGGCAAAGTGATGAATGTACTGCTGGGAGGGGCATAAACCACTTCAAAATGGTACAGAGCCCGGCCAACAAACAGGACTGATGGCTGCCAGTGAAGGTGTTTGCAGTTACTGATGGTTGTACATGTGGTAGAAAAAAGTTTGGGAACTCCCTGGCTTGGAATAAAGAATTCCCTGAAGGTAGATGGTCTGTACAGATTAACTGTGGCTTTAGTAGGCCAGGCTGTTACTAAATTGTTTTGTTACTGGTGCCATCTGAAAGCCTTTAAACCTCATACAAGACTGGGAGAAAGCTCCAGAGAGATCTATGTATTATTTATGTATTTTCATTTCTTCCCTAATGATTGTAAAAATAATTTAGTATTACTGTTTTGAGTAATCTCCTAAGAAGCCTATGAAAACTTTTATTCTCCAACTTTGCTGCCTTTTCTGAAAGGCAGAGCTCTGCTTATCCTTCCTTTGCTTAGCCAAGAGTAATCTATTGGGAGACATAGCTGTATTTGGGGAAGCTTTGGGGCTCATTTCATTGTGGCTGTAGTAATAATATGGATCATAAATAGTGCCAACTGATTTATCATAAGCAGAACCACTTGGCAAGGGGCAGATTTAATCAAGAAGACTATGGGGGGACTGCAAAAGTTTTATAGGTGTGAAAGAGTGACAGAAGAGGACATTCCACAGCCCAGATTTCAGCTCTCCACAAACTGTTTGTTAACGTTTTAGCTGAGATTTTCAAAATAGCTGTAGGATTTAGTCACATCTTCCATTGAGGTGTAATGGGCGATAAGTTTAAATACTGTGTATTCAGAAAAAGGAAAAAAAGATTGAAAACATTTTCAGTCATTACTGAAGCGTACTACGGTACGTTTGTGCGAGGATAAGGAAAAGACAGGTGAGATCTACTGTATGGCAAGGCAAGTTTCCAAGAGCATTAACATTTTATTTTAAGAGATGAATAAAACCCTCAAAATTGCTGTAGACTTGGCAGGTAAGGGTTGTTATGCTTCATCTTGCCTCTTGGCCAGAAAGATCAGTGAGTGGGAGCTTGCCAGATACGGCAGTCTTCCCCACTACCTGAATTTAATTTAAACCATTCTGTGCAGCCCTGATTTTAATCCTTTCATTTTGGTTTTGAGTTACCGCATATATGGCACAATGGAAATATTTTTTCAAACTTAAATTAGAAACATATTTTAGGGGACCAAAAAAAGTGCCTGTCTTTTATGCAGAATAAAACATCTTTAACTGTTAGATGAAGTATAACCATTGGACCATTTTACTTGAAAAGTTTGATTGTCAATAGAAAAATGTAGATTTTTCTTTTTTTTTCCCTCTTTCTTCCAGAAGTACACATTGCACAGAGTGTTTCATCAGGGTGGACAACAAATATGTTTTTAAAATAACAAGAGATAGAAGTGGGATGTGTCAAAGGTAAAAAAAAAAAACAGTGTGTTCATTTTTATTTTTATAGTCTGCATGTAAAAGTAATGGCGGGGTTTTAAAAATTCTACTGAGATCTTTTTATTTGCCATAAATGACGGCAGTGTTTTCATCACCTCCAAGAGTATGCGTTTCCAGGATGTACCATCAGCTTTGGGTCTAAATGACATGCAGAACCGGAAGCATAAATGCTCAATCCAAGTAAAAGTGGTGGAAAGAGTATGGGTTCCAACCAGGTCTTCAATTTTGCTGCCCAGGCTGGCCTTGTTTCTTCCACAAGAAAAAGTAAGAGGCCAACTTAATAGAGAAAAATGGTAATTTTTTTATTTTATTTTTAAAATATACTCAGCGTTTTTCTAGGCTAGAAAGTCTAGAAAATTCAGGTCTTTATGGAACTGCCAAAGCACATGTGTGAGAAGCACAGTGGGAAGCTGTTCAAGCAGTTATCAGCAGGTGACCTTCAAATGGGTGGATGGATATATTGGGTGGGATTTCAGAGATTCTGGCTATGGTTCATCCATCAGAAACACAGCTGGAAGATGAAAGAGTGTGGTTTAAATCTGCAGATGACAGGATTCTGGTCAAGAAGGATGAGTGTGAGGTAGCACCCTGACGAGCAGCAACGTGTTGTGTGAACAAGCAGTGGTCAGTGACTAACTGAGAATCAGGTACCGCAGCTCCTACGTCCCAGTGAGCGTGCCTTGACTCGATCCTGCTGCTGGAAAGAAAGGCCTGGGACCCACTGGAACATCGGGGGATTATTGGTGAGCCCTGGGGAACAGCCACCTTACCTCAGCAGTGCTGGCAAGCATCAGGCATGGTGTGTCCTGTCCTGGGCTTGGCATTTCACAGATCATGAGCACCAATGGGGGTGATTCAGTGTTGAGCACTGAGGATATTTGGAGGTCTGGAAATGTTACTCAAGGCCTAAGTCACTGTAATGATGCTCATCAACTTGTTGCAAGTAATTCCTAGAATCAGATAAAAGTGAGGGTTTTTTTTAAAGTGGGTGTTGTCTAGCATACTAAACATGCAGATTTATTAGTAAGTCAGATGTGTCAATATAATTTACGCACTTTTTTATGCTTGCATGTTGGCAGCAGAACTTGGAAACAGAAAGGAATACTTGCTGTGCAGTTGTGGTCAAAGGACTGTCCTTAATTCTTTGAAAGATCATTTAGGGCCAACTCCAGAAAAAATGTGCCTGAGCTTCGAGGCTGTAAGGACATACCCTGACTGGGACCTAACATATGGCACCAGCTTCTCTGGCATCTAGACCACAAACCATTGGTCTGTGGGATGTCTTACCAAACTGCTGGTGGTACTTGTTTCAGTACAAGTATATAAACACTTGACATAGTTTTAGAAAGATCACTTTGAGAAGTGTGTCTTTTGAGAAATCCATGTTAGGTGATCTTACTTGTGCTGGTCTGGTTTTTTAAATTATGTGAAGGAGGCCACTAAAAACTGGCTTATTTCTATTGTGCATGGGAAATGGTGGAGTGAGCAGATTAAAATATGTCTTCCCTGAGTGCTGGTATGCAGAGAAGGTCATGAAGTCACCCGTGGGTGTTGGCCAGGATCACATCTGACACGGTCATGTTTAAAGGCAAAGCAAACTGAAAGAGGGGAAGGGACTGATGGGGTATCACTGGTGAAGAAAGCTTATCTACAACGTGCCAGCTACCCTGTAAAGCGTGAAAAGGCCAATTAGCTCTGCTTATCCTTCCCTTCCTGTTGTTCCCAGTCTGGGTGTGAGCCACTCACAACTTCTTAAGGCTTTGAGCAATGAGTTGCTTATTCTAAGGACTGACAGGAAATCATTTAATAATCTGGGGGGAGGGACAATTTTCCTGTTCTAGTTAGTCCCTGTGTAATTCCTAAACTAAAAAGAGAAGACAGTTCAGTGGGCCAGACCCCCAGCCCCAGCGTCCTTACTCATGTTCCTCGGACAGTGGAGATCTAACCAAACTGATCATATCCCCATGGATTTCACCTTCATCTCAGCTGGACCCCTAAAAGCTATCAATTCTTCTAAAGGATAAACAAGCTGAGTGTTCTCTTGCAGTTGCATGTTAATGCAATGGACATGCTTTCCAGGTTGTGACTGTGGAATTACTTCTGTGCAGAGGGACTGCATCAGAACCTCGGGGCCATTTGGAGCCTCCCAGACACTTAATGACATACTAAGCTCAAGCGAAGCCCATTTTGCAATGTGTACAAAAAATATAATGGAGACTAATGTCCCTTTTTCTTGTCTTACACCATTTAGTATCAATACTTTATTACTTTGGTCTGTGAATACAAGGCCTTTGTTCCTTTTAATCCTCAAGACACCAAGATGAATGCCAAGAAATTCACTCCATTTGTGAGTGCCAGGGACTGAGCAGTGCATGCCCCAGTTAAGTTTCAGGCACTGAAAATCTGCATAACTTCCTCATGCTCACTGCCAGCAGCTGGGCAGCCCCTCCACCTACCTGCCCTGTGCTTCACTCTGGCACTGACTGGAGCCAAGTGTCTGCATCCACACACCCTAGAGAGTGGGGGCAGACAGTCCAGATTCTGCTCTGGACATAGCTAAAATGCACAAGACTGTTACATATATTTTAGTAATGCTTTTGGTGTGTTTATCTCCAGAGTTGTTTTTCAGGTCTTGTTCTCAATACCAGTAAATTTGAAATACGCTTATAAGTTCACTAAAGAATGTGTATACTTGTTTAATGTTGTGTAAAAACTTCATTTTATTGATTTGAATGGATGAATGGGAAACATAAATTTTGTCAGAAGCCCATGGTAAATTTAAAGCTTTTAATACTTTAACAGTCCTACTGAAGAGCTGCACAGAAAGTGTAGTGTATTTAAAAAAATACTCTCTAGATGGGATTTCATATTAAAAGTGGTACTGACTAAATCTGTGCTGTTAAGGGAAAGAAATATAAACTCTGCTGTGCTTCCAAGTACATAAATAGTATTATTCAATAACTGAAGACAAATCATTTGCTAAAGTCCTGGCATTTGTTTTCTGAAAGAAGTGTGTGTTCGTTTCTGGAGCAGACATCCTCCGCACTGCTGAGAAACCTCTCGGAAAGCACATTTCAGAAGGGTCCTGAGGAAGGATATGACAAAGTTCTGCAAGATGTGATGTGACATCTGGTAGATGGCCTGATTCCAGTGACCCAGGGCCCCTGTCAGGTACAGTGATGAGTTCAGTTTTATTGAGGTCTTTAACAGATTTCAGATGACTTGATTAAAATCATGAATGTGCAACTTTGTCTCTACTAGGAGTTAACTTCTTTGTGCTGCAGTGGGCAGCACAGAACACTTGGGTTCTATTTTAATTTTGCTAACTGGTTACTTGACAGCACTGAAGGATTACAAATTTGTGTTCTTTAAAATCTGAAAGAAGTTTGGTAGGCCAGAGGTCTAGCATATATTGTTACATTTTGCTCTCTTTCTGCTTTCCAGCATAGGTGTGTTTATTGTTGTAGTCTTGTACATCTGCATTTCTCTTCTGTAATTACCCACCAGTTTTTTAAAAGTCCCCAAAATCATAACATTCACCTAAAATGCATATCAGTGCAATATACTTTACTGCTTTTTTTTTCATTTTCTGCTTCTAACAAGAGCCAAGAACCTCACCTTTAAGAGAAATAATTGATTGTTTGCAGCACAGAAATTGAGTCTTCTGAGGCTCCAAGAACAGAGACTTTCTCAAATGTACCAGAAATTGCAAAAACAAAGAAAAAATTAGTTTTTAGTAGAGTTCAGACTGGTATTCTTCAGTAAGACTGGAACTCTGAGGCAATCCTTGCAGTGGTAGCTGCAGTGAGCTGGCAGTAGGAGTGTTCGGTTGGAAAAGAGGGCATAGGGTGCACGTGGGTACTGCAGGAACCCTGCTTGGCCATCAGCGCTGTAACAACCAATTCCAGCTCACTGCTCCGACTGTGCCCCTCGGGAGAACTGCAGAGGAGACAAGGGAGAGAATATCTAACACCTCCTTACAAATAAATATCTGCAACCTGGCATTGAGAGTACAGCTGCTTGCAAGTACAGGGCAGTTTGGTTTGTTATTATGTTTTCTTATAGCTCCTTTGAAAGTGAGTTAAAGGACAGCATTATTATTTGTTGTTTCTGGTATTGTTATCAGTGATCAGAAATTCTGCTCAGTTTCAGCTGTTTTTCCCAGTAGCTCCCATAGACAGGTGTGTGGTCACCTCTCATCTCAATGCAGGAGGCTGAAAAATATTTGAAATTAAAATCTGCAAGCTGAGAGGAAAAGGAGCTAAAATATCAATGTTTTTCAATTAAAATTAAATCTTACCGAGCCTGTTTCTGTTGGTTTTATATGCTTCCATGTATATTCTGTTCAGAAGCTACAGATTTTGTATCCTTAATGATTTTTTCCCCCGTCATTCCAGTAAATTTTCTCTTCTGTTATTTGTTATGGCTGAGCTACTCAAGCAGGGGAAGATTTGTTTGCTTGTTTTTGTTTTGTTTTCTTCCTGAGGTGCTCTGTCTGGAATTTCAAAGCAAAGAAAAACTTTTGGGGTGAAACTTCTGCTGGCAAGGGTTGGAGTGGTTATTTCAAATAGCTGTGGAAGCTTCATCAGAGACATAATTATTCATAATAATGAGGATATATCAATCTGCCAGTTGTTTGCCTGGGACACAAATATACACAACGTGCCCATTGATTGAAATGTCTGACCTGAGCTTTTGTATCCAGGAATAAGTTGTTGATTTTATCCCATTACAGTGTCAAAATACCTCCACCACGAGTTTGTATAAGCTGTGTTTTTTCACCACACTTTCCTTATTTTTTCCTGAACTAAATTCTTGTAAGATATTCTCTTCTCAATATAAACCCAGTGGGCTGCCTTCCCCCTAAAGCCTCCAAGGATTTAGTTTGTGAGGGGGAAGTGTTTAAAAATAATTCCAGATATGGCAGAACAGCCTGTATCCTTTCTATAGAGTAACTGACATCAGACTTCTGAGTTCACAAAATGGTCAACAAAAGATCAGTAAAAATATCTAAGGATTGTGAAGGGCAAACATTTTTTTCCTCTTTCCTTTAAAGGGAAAATGTGACATTTTAAGCAGGAGTAGACTTTCAGACTGTGGAAGCCTGAGGGACACACACCTTTTACTAAAACTATTGTGATTTTATATCCTAAAGTACTACCCAACCTCTTAAAAGCTTCACCTCTGAGGATACCTGTAGCTCTGCTGTAATACCAAGTTAATAAACAGATTATGGGCCCTGTGCATGAGAAGGGCTAAAGAGAAAAAGAGAAATCTCTCCTGTTTCCTTTGTGCCTGAGTTAGTGACACACAGGTACCCCTGAGCTGACTCCTGGGTTGGGGTAAGGGTTGTATTTTGCTCATGTTAAAGCTGGGGGATGTGAAGAGATGCAACCTGAGGCTGCAGGTGGAAAACTTCTTTAGAGCAGGGAATATGTGCCTGCAGAGCAGACCTGGTGACTGGTGTGGCTCTCATATGGCTTTTCAATGTGGACAGCATAAAGGAGGAGCCAAACTAGGGCATACAAGAGAAAGGTTGATGAGGAGGTAGGGGCATAGGCTGGAATTGCTTTAACAGAGAGGGATCTCTGTGGTTTGCTCCGATTCCAGTACCAGCACCCTGCTGAGGTGCCATCGCCACTCAGCCAGGAGCAGCAGGAGCCTGGGGGTCATGTGCTGCTGTCCTGCTCAGAGTTACCTTGCACAATTTTCTTCCTGAATTTTCTCATTTGAAGGAAGCACCAGAAGTGCTTGAGGAGAGGGCAAGCAGAGAGGAGAGTTATTTCCTTATGCCCAGATCTGATATACTCCAAAATTTCAAAAAAGACACTGAGCAAGGGACTTCAAAGAGCCAAGGGCAAGGAGTGCATGGTCAGCATTTCTGGGCCAGGTCGTGGTGCCCAGCAGTACCTGAGGCAAGAAGGACAACAAATGTTTGCAAATGCTGATCTTTGAAAACATTCCCTTACTACAGTACTCCACACCAAGAGCTGGAAATGGAACAGTATTAAAGATTTTCTTTGACTTAGTGTTTTCCCCACTATGTTTAAGAAATGTTGAGAGGGGCTTTGGAGACTTTGAAATAACTCATTCGAAAGCACCACTGGATTGTTTATAATGATGTTATTTTTAATGTGTGCACATGCAAGTGGACACCCATCAGTGTGGGTGTCCTCTCTCCTATCTAAAAAAGCCAGAACTTCTTATGAATTGATATCTGCTAGGATCAATATTTTACACTTCTCAAATTTCTTGTCTTACCCTTGAAAGACTAAATCTTGAAATAATAATTTCTTTTTTAACTAGAAATTTAAAATACTTTTTTCCTGGTGTATAAGATTAGGGAAAATAACACACACTTTTTCCCAAATCACTGGCTACATTCATATATGCACATATACAGCCATGCCAAATCTTTCTAAGCATTACGAGCGTATTATTTCCTTCTGTTGCATTGCTAACAGGTTTTTCTAGATCCTTGTCCTGTTCAGGAGAGAAACTGCTATACTTTTGCTAAGCATTTTCTTGGCGCTTTGCCTTTTTTTTATGGACTGGAAGTTCCTTGGGAAGCTCCGGGAATGCTCTCAGGCTCCTGCGGAACCGCCTCGCTCTCACCTTGCCCCGATGCTCGGCTCAGCAATCCCTCCTCTCCACGCTGTCTCCGTCGCTCGCCGTTTCACTGATGCCCCCTTCTGCCCTCCTCGCCTCATATCACGGGAAAATCTTCCTTCGGCGCAGGACAATGAGTTGGGTTTGAGTACTGCTGGGTGCGTTCGGGGGAACGTGCCCAATTGCTGTTGTGTTGGCAAATTCATCATTAGCCATTTGCCTTTTCTGCAAGTAGGAACCCTGTGAATGGATGAGGGAGTACACTGGAGGAAGGAGGTGGGAATGATTTCATACATTATAAATCTTTGTGTGTGTGTGTGTGTGTGTGACCAAAAAGCTCTAAAAAGCGCATTTGGCTTTCAGTTTTCAGTTGTGTGGCCGCCTGTGCATTTTTAGCCAAAGTATCACATCAGAAATTAGTTCCTCCTTACAAAAAAAAATTAACAGAATATCTTTGAAAATTTGAGCCTGGTCTCTATGGTTGTTCTTGCTCACTTTCCAACAAGCCCTTTAATGTGATACAGGAGTGCACATCCCCTTTTCATCCTGGGAGCTTGTGCTGGCTGAGCAGCTTGTGTGCCACGCTTCTCCTGTGGCAGACAGCAAAGGAAGTGTCCCAGCTCTGGGATGCACTTGTCTGTTCTTGCCAGAGAGATCCAGTTACAGAGCTGAGAACATGACCCAGATCCTTGCTCTTTGCTGCTGCTGCCCCTGGGGCTCAGTTCCAGTTGGTTGCGTTTCTGCAGCCCGCAGTTTGCTAGGAAAGAGAGGGAAACCAGCAGTTGTCACAAGTTTAATTGGTTTGAGGGTGTGACCTTGGCACTGAACAGCTTCACATCTGATGGTCTGCTTGCCCTTACAAACCTGTGCAGGAATGGCTCTTCTGCTGGAAGCCCTTGTGTGGGTGCTGATTGCAGGTAGCGCACCAGGGACTCTTCTGGCATGGCCGTTCTGGGAGATACCTGCCCACAGACCTTGTCCTGTGAGGCCTCTCCTCCCCATGGTATTTCAGAGAGCTCCTGCTGCACAGAAAACAGAGTTCCCAAAAAGGCGAGTACTTCTGTAATACAGACCACAAGTGCAAAGAGTGTAGGTTTTTGGGGAATAAAAAAAAAACAAACCAGAAACTCCATGGCCAATCTTGTCAATTCAAAATATGGGTGAGAGGATATAGGCTGCTTTAATTCAGCATGAAAAGGGAGGGCAGGGAATGACAGCATAGAGACAGGACACAAAACATTCCTCAATTTTAGTGACTTTTAGGAAAAAAAGATGTCTGTAGAAATGTTTCTGGATTTTTTCAAATGCAATGCAGAGATTGTGTCACTGTTTCCTGACATCAGTTGCAGTGATACAGAACCACTGTGGAAGAAGGTTTCAGCCACTGCATTACCTTTGTTTTTACAATATTAAGTGCAGTTACCAAATGCATGGAATGATTTCTCTTCTAGGTCAAACTCCTTTGTTTGTGTTGCAGTGACAGCTTGACATAATTTTATTTTATGACTAAAATGAAAAAGGGTACAATATTTCAATCCTCATATCATGAACAATTTAGGAATTATAAAGAATAACATAGAATTAATGTATTTTTCAAAAATTAATTAAAACAACCTTCTTAGGTCCAGTTAACACTGACATTTAAATTTACCTTAGGTTTTAACAAAACACCTGTGTTTTTTAAGGAAAAAAATACCAGCCTAATTTAAGTAAAGCCTTTGTATCTTAAGTTTTCTCCTGTGCCCTGATATGGCTGTCCCTGAGATGGAAACTCCTGCTTCTCCCTGTAAACAGCAGTGTGAACTGGCAGAGCCAGTGCCTTCCCACCACCTTGTGCTCACGGGATGTTGACACATAGGAGTGGCAGAGAGGAAGGTGCAAACAGATGAAAATCCCAGCTGAATGAGTGGGTTTTTAATCTTCTTGCACCTGTCTCCAGGAGGGAGTGTGACAGTGATAGGGTGCAGAAAGGAATGTTACAACCTGGGCAGCAGGATGTGGGTGGAGGCTCGAGTCCCAAGGGGGGAGTGGGATGGGGGAGGAAGGAGCAGGAGCTGGCATCGTATTTCAGACCTTGAATTTGGAAGAATTTGGTATATTGAAGACAAATAATTTCAGAGCAGTTTTTAGGTATGGTGTTTACTGGGGAAGAGAGGTATTCACCTGAACAATGTGAATGCAGCAACTTTTGAAATAACTTAATTTCCAAAAACAATTGCTCTGAGACCATAGCACTGACTCTGCTGCAAGGATTTCATGCACAGCAGAATGTGATCTTATCTCCCAAGCTAATTGCCTGAGCACAGAGTGGGGATCTAAATGGTTAGAAGTAGGATATTGAAAGTGAAAACTGTCCCAAGCAGGATTTGCTGTGAGATTGGAGAACAGTGCAGCTTCTGCAGAGGGTTGTGCCATGGAGGTGCTGATACCCTCTTGGGGAGAGGGGACAGTGCATGGAAGGGGTTGCTGGAAGTTTTTTCAGCACCACTTTATCCATCTTCTCCAGTAACAGGTCCCCGAGGTCCTCATGGTTAGTGGGCCTGAACCCTGGCTTTAGAAGAGCCTGGTTGGAGGCCAAGAAGGCACCCTCATTTTCCAGCTCTTTGTTCCTCAGTGGCCTTTTTCATTACAGTGATAGAATTAAGAAAAATGGCTAAAATATTCTGCTTTGCAAAGTTTCTGGAAATTTGTGAACCTGCTCCTTTCCAGCACATCACTGGATCCTGTGCTGGGTATTCCATTGCCAGTGATGGCAGCTCCAGCTGCAGGGTTATAGCCCAGTTGCACTCACAGTCCTTTGAAACAATGCAGAAGAGAAATTCATTTCAAATGGTCTGAAAATCATATGTTATTGCCATAAATCCTTGGGTTTTTTCCCTTTTGCTCTCTTTTGGGTGGACTCCTAGCAAGTTTGACAGGAGCACAGGATATTTTTGATATATGGCATCAGGTCTGTTAGTTCAGAAACCCCACACAGAAGCTTGTTTTCAGAAAGAGAGAAAATAAGATTAAACAGGACAGGGAATGCTGTTATGAAGGAATGAAAATATTTTCATTACCAGAGTATTTGTATGTCAACAGCTGATAGGGAATGATGTGAGACATTCCCAGAAGGGCTCCCAAAGATTTCTTCCTTGTGTGATAGACCAATTAGCAGAGCCCAGATTAAATGAGCAATGTCACATTGCTTCTTGCATTAAAAAAGTGTGACATTCAGTCTCTTTACCTAGTAAATATTTGCATTTTTTATCCTTGGGATTTTAGTTATACTGCTTTCAACAGCTCTGTGTTCCCAAGTAATACAGGGAAAATGTTAGCATGTCCAGCATAACTTTCAGACATACAGATATATTTCTCTTATGTAGTATAAATTTTTAAATATTTATTAATGAGAAGCTTTGTACACTCTTGGAACACATACACATGTGAAAAGGAGGGGATATTAAACTCTGCTAACACAGACCTTGTAATATTTTTAAGCTGACTTCATGAGTTAATAAAGGAGGAAATGAGCACATTCAGTTTCAGACTCTGCTGCCCAGCTCTCCTGGAGCAGCCCTTGAACTGACCCAAAAGAAATTATTTGATTTACATTTTTTTCCAATATTAAAGTGGTTTGGAGAAATTTTAGTCTTTTCCTAGAGAAAACAACTGAATAAGTAGATAAAAAATTAGTGCTATTAGAAAAAAAATTGATCTGCAGTGTTGCTTTTTTTTCTTAGCAGCTTCCAGATTCCACTGCAGAAGAGGTTGGTTTTTGGTGACAGGGCTCTTTCTATGAATTAATGTTGGTTTGAAGTGGGTAGAAGAAATTGCGATCGATTTAAAGAGCTTTAACACTTAATTGAATTGAGTTTCCATATAGCTTTTCTGTTTTCACATGCCTGCAAATTTGCACAAGTTAATTATCAGTTCATGACTCTGATCTTTCCCAAATAAGTAATTGAAGCAGGTTATAATTCAGAATCAGATGGTTCCTTTGGAAGTGTTGTGATCTGCATGTCAGTTCTGTGAGTTCACTGAAAAAAGGCAGAAACAATGGAATGTTTTTCCATCATATTAGCATTCAAAGGACTCGCATTTCACAGGACAGTCTTGTCCATCCAATTCTTTACTCTGCATTCATCCACTGCTGTGTTTTTACCTCATCTTTACCCTCTTCCTTAAATCTGTTCCTTTTGCTGATTGCTCTTTCCGAATATAGAGCACAAGACCTGTTTCTCAGGTCAAAAGAACACTTGAGAAGAGAACAGTTAATTCCACTAGAGATATTTATTAATAGCATTGCAATATGCTCCAGAAAAGACTCAGAATCCTTCTGTCTGCTGTATGTGCATGTTGCTACATTTATATAATGTCATCCTTCCCTCAAAAGCAGTATTGCCTGAGGTGGGAATTTCAGAAGGGCCTAAGTAACTGCATTTTTCATCTTCACACAGGTTCCAGGGGACCTTCTTTTAGGGATATTCAAGGGATTTTTTAGGACTAAATATAAGTTGTCCTTCTAATAGTTTTTCAGATTTTTTTCTGACATTCATTGGTTTCTTCTCTTCTGATAGTCCTGAGTTTGAGGATTCTAGCTGACACCATTTCTGGAAGCTGCGTTCTGGTTTGTTATATCAGCAGCTCTGAAAATAGGGAGATGGTGGGAGCCTGCTTTCCATGTAAAAAAGTCATAAAATGTGCATGCCAAAAGGGAAGGTTGATTTGTGTCAGAAAACACCAGTTTTCTCTATTTTCATCTCATCTGTACCTGCTTTAGGTGTTACAGCATTTGTTGCATTTTTGCACCTATTTGGAAGTGCAAATTTCAGTGCACCTCTGTGTTTCTTGGGGGGGGGGAGGGGTGGGTTGTGTGCATATAAATGTGTGCAGGAGAGACAATTTCCCTTCTACTCTTCTTAAAATATTTTTATTTGCTATTTATGGGGAGCACCTCTCTCGAGCAAAGCTGAAATAATACAAGTATTATTCCTCCCCCTCCCTTGCCCACTCAAAAAATCCCAGAATGTGAAGGTTCTTCCCTGGAAATGGGTCCAGCCCCATGGATATTCCTTCCTGGAGGAGAAAAGGAGCAGGCCCCTCACAGGTGCCAAGTTAAATAGGCTGCTGCTTTCCATCCAGAGAGATGAGTGTGAATATAAAGAAGTTAAAACAGTACCTAATGGTGATTAGCTAATAGTCAAGTTTGAAATAGGCTCTTCTCACCCCTAAGTATTGCTGGGGCGACTTGGAAGAGGAGCGACTGCAGGGATTACACTCAGGATGGGGGTCCACAGGCAAGAATGCCATGAATAACTTGGCAAAACCGTGCAGGGCTCTACCCGCTGCAGAGAAGCCTTCACCTCTTGCTGGAGTTTTTTTGGCATCTAGAAGAGCTTATCTTCGAGTAACATGTAGAGTGTAAGGTGAATTGCAAAAGAGGAATGCAGACAGCTTCTCCTATCAGCACATTGTTTTGGTTTAGACTCCACTGGAGTTTTGTAAAAATGCGCTTGGGGGAAGGGAAACAAGACAAAGTCAGCGTGTCCTCTAGGTTTGCTTAGTTAATCAAACAAGCTTATTGGGAAATTAACACTTCTAGGCTTAGAAAAGAATTGCTGTTTTATTTTTCAAATACCTTCAAACACTGTATCCAGCTGTCTGAATAACAACCAGGCACAAAAATAAGCTCTTGCACCTCTGGCTGTAAATGCAAAGGTGGGGGTCCAGGAGTCTGCGTTGTCAGCACTGGTATGGCAGGTTTACTTTGAAAAAGGAATATTTTTAGGCCTGACTTCTTGTGAGTTACTGTGGATCTTGCAGCACTCTGGAGGCTGGAAAGAGCAAAATTCTCAGCAGATCGCCTTTTCTATGATATTTTCTGCTTTATTTTAGAGTTATCTGATAACTTCCACCAATATGAGCTGTTCTTTTGTGACTTCTATAAAATCATCCTTTAAGAATTGCCTGCTTGCAAGGCTGGATGTCCTGTACTTCCCTCCCGTGAGTACACCGGTGAGACTCTTACAGGATCCTTGATGCAAAAGTCCTGGAAATTTCAGATGTATTTTTCAGCAGTTGATTAAAATGTGCTCTTGAATTTTCTAACTTATTTTTGCAGAAAATTAAGCCCCCAGAAAAGTATGAATCTACTTGATGTGTTGGTTTTACAATAGCTGTTTCACAGTCCCAGCACTGAGAATCACCCTTGGCTTTGTTGAATTGATCCCGTGCACTGGAGACACTGTACCTCTCTCCCCAGAATGATGGTGCTGGTCTCTGCGTAGAACAGTTCTTGTGTAGACACCTTGAATTCTCTTTCACTAGCCTTGCCACCACACTATCTAATTCCCTTTTCTTCCTTGCTCTTGGAATTTCCCTCTTCTGTGGTATTTCCTAACCAGCTTTAGGAGCACAGGATTTTTGGTGCTTGCTTGCTGTTTCCTCAACCTTTTTTACACCCTTAAGTAGCCTTTACATTCTGTAGGTTTGCATTTTGTCCTCTGAGAATTAGGGCTATATTGCACTTCTCAGTGAACTGAAGCACGGGAAGTAAAGCCTCTAATTTCCAAATAATTTAAAGCTGTGCTAAAATTTAGGTTATCATTTTGGTGATAAATCTCCTCAGCTGGGGAGCTCAAGTGTTCTCTGCACTCACCTGTGTTCTCAAAGAGAGTGAATTGGGGGACGTATGTGAAATTTTGGGGTTTTTTTAAGAATTTTAATGTTAAATAAGCAAAATAACTGATGTCAGCCATGCTGGGGAGCAAGGGCTGTAGAACTTTGCACTGGTTGTCTGGTGTAGAAATTAATGAACACTTGTGAATGCCTGATAAGGGGGTGCTGCAATGAAACCTTCTCTTTCTTCCCAGAAGTATCCCTGCTGGGCTCTGTCCTTCACCCATGGAGGTCCCCTGTCCTGGTCTGTCTGACCATCCTAGAGGAGAGAACACTAAAACAGGCTCACAGCGTAACGGGAGATTATCTGCTGTGGTCCAGTGCCTTTAATGAAACTATTTGAATGAGTAAGGGATAGTGTGTGGGTATGAGTCATCCTAGAACTTCATGTTCTCTCCAGGACAACCTTCGGGAGGAGGGGGCGGGCAACATCTGCAAGGATTCTGGGGAGAAGGTCACTGCAGGCAAACTGTGATATTTGATCACTGGTGAAAAGACGGGAGGGGAACTCTCAGCTCCACGGCCTGGCACTTGCTGTATTTGGACAGGTACACAGATGATTATATCTGAGTAATACCAAGGAGCATTACAGTCGTTAACAAGACAAGAGTTGCAAATTCCTTGTCAGCAAATGCCTTTAGGAAGTGTGCAGCAGGAAATAAAGAAAGGAGTCCCTGTCTCCAAATCCACAGCCATTTCTCTGTTGCCTGAAGACCTTTCTTTTACCCTGTGCAGTTGAGAGACATTTCCTGAGTGCAAAGGCTGCTTAGGGACTAATGCACTTGTATCAGTCTGAAGCAGCAGGAAAATAGAGCTCACTGTGGCATGTTGTAGGAGCACATTTAATGTGCAGCTGTGAAATTTGGGGAGTGGAGAAGGCTAAAGATGTAAGTAAATATAAAGAAACCTCATAAATGCTGTACATTTCATAAATGTATTATTCCAGTATTAAATCTGGTTTAGACAAAAGTGGAATGAAGCTATTTCCTAGGAGCTGGTTTTAATGTAATTTTAGACATATAAAACACATAACTGTCTTTTATCCCATCATGTATTTTTTCCTGAAAATATATTGTGTGCCATATGAATATTAATTATTTATTGCAGGCAAACTAAATATATCCAGCTCAGAAAAGCACTTTTTAAAAAAAGCAAATGTTTAACAGAGCAAGGTTTGATTAGTCATTTGCACTCTAATTATTCAGAGTTTCAGAGTTTGTTTCTGCAGTTATTAGAATAACTCTCAGGAAAATCTCTTTGGTCAAATATATCCCTGTGGAAATCTGTCATGCCGGATTTAGTGCCTCAGTTCTTTTCCTGTTTTTTTTCTTTCATAATTTTTTAGGATCTTAAGTAGATTTTTCTTTTAAGGATGAGAATTAAGAGAAGTTTCACTGTATAAGTTCAGAGGGAATCAATAAGGTTTCATTTCCATTTTGTGGAGCTGTTAGCCAAAAAGGAAGATACCTCTAGTGTTTCACTCCAAGGAAAAAAAAAGTGTCTGTTCAGCCCTGGTTTAAGCTATCTAATAGGGAGCTGGAATTTATCATTAAAAAATCTTGCAGTTGAACTTCACAATGGACTAATCTTGGAGTGTCTCTATGCAGGGCTAGATCAGCTTCCTTCATGTCTGTAATCAACAGCAAATAATTTGGGGGAGTTAACTGGCAAAAGAAAAACTCTGAGATGAACTATCACTTTGTTCAAACTTTCTCTGATTTCCCCATGTTTGTGTCCCTGGTTTTGCCCTTTCTTTCACATGAAAGGGTCTGATCAAATGAACCTGTTAATTATCCAGACAGTTGTCATTATTTTTTTGTTCCGTCTGTGTGAAGCTTCCCTCTTTTTAAGAGGTAAATGGGTTCAGTACAGGCAGGAGAAAGAGTATATTGTCCCACTTTGCTTCCTGGCAACAAACTCTCATAACACCCTGACTCGTGGTTGTTCTGCTCTAGAAAGCCACCCTCTTTCCAGGAGCATGAAAGTCCTGAGGTAGCCTGGAAAGACAAAGAACACAGAGAGTGTATCAATGAAAAGTCATAATTCATGTAAAAATGCAGACAGTCTAAAAAAGATCAATTGGATCAGCACAATCAGCACAAGGCAAATCCTTCTAATTTAACTACTTTGACAAGGGAAAACTTTCTAAAATACTAAAATAAAAGACTTAGCTGTGCTATTCATATCAAATAAATCCAGCATCCCTCTAGCAAAACTCCTTTCTTCATCATCCTGTGAATAACCTGAGTTAGAACAGCTGGATAAGGAACAACTCTGTCTTGCAGATGCTGCAATTTAGATTATATTTTATTAAGCTGAAATGAGAGACATAGCAAACTCTCCCAGGGAGTTCAGAAGTTTCCACCCCTCTAGTAATTGCATACTGTACAGGAAATGGAGGTTAAAAAAAATTGCAAAAGTCATTCAGGGTATCTCTAATAGCGTCAATGCCTTGAAACAAGTTCTCATCTCAGAAATCCTCTGGAAGAAAGGATGAGGAAAGCCTTTTGGTGGTTCTTGGTATTTGTCTGGAAAAAAGGTCCCGAGCTGTAGTGCAGCCTCCCAGCTTTGTGCAGACACTGCACTGATATCTGTATTTCAAACTGAGCTCTCTAAGCCTCTCCCTGTTCAAAGTACCTACACAGAGGTGTTGCTTTCTTCTCTTACCACAACTGCTTCCGCTATAGGCACCATCTCCTAAAAAGGGTGATATTTGCTACTCCTGCAAAGTGGAACTGAAAGTATTTCATGTTGTTAATCCTACACACAAACAGACAAGAGCATTATCAGTGTGCAGCTTTCATCTCACCAGAGTGATGCAAGATAAAAACTCAGCACTCTCCTGCAACTGGAGCTCCAGGTTGCTCTTGCACACAGCACATCTCTCTCGCTCTGGGAGTACAGCTGTGCTCTGCACTTGAGTCTAGCCACCTGGACTCAAACTGCATCTTAAAGGGAGAGCAATGTTTTCCCTCCTCCTTCCTCTCCTTTCCTAGTGAATACTATTAAAAAAAAAAAATTCTAAGTCTGTGCTGTTAGCTCTTGAGAATAAGGTTGTTTTGGCAGTTGCAAGTCATGACAGTCACTGTAAAAGGGAAGCTTTATACTCAGATTATGCTTTGTGAGGTAATTCTCTAAAAAACTTAGAGTGCTGGGAGTGTTTCATCCACACCAGTGCCAGAATGATCAGTTTCCTCTCTTGAGTGGAGAGAGAGGGAGGATTATCTGGGAAGCAGAACACTTCATTTTTTGTTTTCTTCAGTGACTGAGTCATTAACGGGTGTATGGTCGAGGACCAGAAGGTTCTGTACCATGTTCTCATTTCTTCTAACTGCCTATCATCTACTTCAAATTGGCCATTAGCTTCATGTACCTTAAAAGAGTCACTGTGTACCCCTTAAAAGGAAGGAAATATTTGCTTGCAATTTATAGACAAGATGTTTTAAATATAGGCTTCACTTAGCCTGTCCAAATTCAGAAAGCCAAGGCTCTTCGAGGTCTGATACATGGGGTGTACCTGCTGGATTGTACTGGAATTGCTCCATGCTTCTGTAGGAAATTGAACTCTTTATTCAGCAGAGTTACCTGGACTTCTTTATGTGTGTCAGGGACTCCACAATCTGTCTGTGAAAAAGGGGGTGGTGGATGTTTGTGTATTTTATTTTATTTATTAAACACAAGATTGAATGTGTTCCATTAAAATGGCCATATTTGAGTTTAAACCATCACAAGTGCAAAAATCTTGTGGGGGAGGGAAAAAATCCTCTAAGTTGTGACATGAACCTCATTGTACTTCCTTTGAGGGTCCATCAGAATAGTAAATTAGTTACACTGAAACCACCATGCTATGCAAAATATTTCGTTTAATTCTGTCTTTGTTACGTGCCAGCCAAAACTGGTGCAAGATAGAAGCTCTTAGGGAAACTGAACATTGCATAATACATAAATTAGGCAAGTTAGAGTACCGGAGGGATTATATTATTATAAAAAGTACAGCTATATTAGCTCTTGCAAGATTCGAGACAAGTAGGATGTCCAGGAAAATTTAATGTATAAAAGATTTAAGTAAATTTCAGATTAACATCCTCGAATGTCCTTAAATTGATGTGAATCTCTGACTTAGCACTCTGTCAGTAATATTAATATGCATCAATAATTATGAGAATAATTATCAACACTTATTTTACTTCCTTTCTGAAAATGTCTGTACAATTAACAGCAGTGTCATTTACTTAATCTAGAGGGGAATTTGATTCTGTATATGAGGTAACACATGTAGTCAACAAATTTGTATTCATTAAGTTAAATTTTAATAAAAGATGACACTTGGAGTTTGGCTCTATGATAGAACATGTCAAATCAGGAAATATAACCTCTAGATAAATGGACAATACAGAAATAAAGTGGTTCTGTGCTAATAAATGCAAATCTATGCAGACTAAAATTGAAAAAGAAGGCGTTTTAAAGGCACCAGATTCACTTGGTTTACACCATGGGATCTCAAGAGATCAAGTTGTATAAAAGGTGATATAGCAAATGCTCAGATTTGTGATTTTATGCTTCAAGAAAATAACTTAAGCACTTCTATTGTCACATTTGAAGCAAGATGCATAAGAAATAAAAATCCTACAGTGTGCACTGTATTTCCATCTTTGCTTCTAATAAATTTAATTTTAAATTACAGGTAATTATTAGATACAAAAATGTAGCCTGTAGTTTTACGTTGTTTCTCAGAACTTATTCTTTTCTTGCTGCTATTTCAGATGTAAATATTCAACAAACAATAAAAGGGCATTAAATTTATATCACTGCTTCAGTGAAGGCTTTCTGTCAGTAAGTATCAACTGGCTCATTTAAGTACTTGGAGTTTTTATGCTTCTTTGACATGCAGCCAGCAACCAAATTCCCTGGCTCTTGTGTCCTCTTGGAGTGCTAGAAAAGGCTAAGAGCGTATTAAGTTGAAAAGAACTCGCAGAATGCTACAAGGACAGGCCACTGTCACATATCTGACAAGTCCTGCCTCCATATAATCAGTCACATCTGATGGAGAGAAACGAGGTTAATGCATTGAAATCATTTGTTGCACTGATATGTTTCAGGTACTTAAAATCACATAACAAAAGTAAAAACACAAAACTGTGGGCTGGGCCCTGCTGATTCTCGTGTCAACCAGATGTTTGCTGGCCCTGTCTGTCTCAGCTGAATGTATCAGTTTGGCATGTGTGCAGGAGAGGAAATGGTTGACATCAGTGAAAACGTTGCCTATAGTGGGCTGCTCACTATCTTTCCCATCTGAGGCTGCTCATCCTTTCAGAAAATCTAATGGGAGCTTATGGTTTGTCCTGAGAGCTGGATTGGGAAAAGGCCCAAGCTGTGTGAGGAGTAGGTGTCCTTTTCTTCCTCCTGAGCCAGAAGAAGATTACAGCCAGTGTAGACCACGACCCTGAGATCATGGCCCTTGGATATCCCCTTGTCCCTCCTGTCCATGCAGGATGCTCTTGCTGACAGATGATTTACAAGACAGAGGGTGTTGCAGGCAGGGCAAGGGCAGTGACAGAGTTCCCTGCCAGGTGGGAAGAGCACAGCGCTGCACAGAAGGTACAGCAGGAGCACCTACAGTGTTTTTTATCCCATTTGAACTTAAAGCTCAGAGAGAAAAAAATTTATCATGAGCTCTCTGGGAATATAAGTTAGGTATATGAGTAAGATGCCTATATCTGTGTTTATCTTTTCAGAGAAAATCAGTATTTCTGATATTCTGTCAGTCTGTTAACCATTCCAATCTCCTTGGTCTTGCTCGAGGTTATTTTCATAAATGTGCATTTTCTGTCCCATTGACATGATTATTTAGATATTCTTGTAGTCTTCATACCCGGGAATTTCTGTTTTACCTTTTGATTTTACTTTTCTTTTAACAAGAATTAATTTTAATATTTTGAACCAGGTGCTCAGGAACAAGTGAAGAATTGTTTCTGCTCTTGTGTATTTTCTGACCAACTGCTCCATAGCATTTTTTTTTGTAGGGATGTTTGGGGTTTTTTAATATAATATTATTTACAGGAAAACTTGGAAAAGTAACTAGACTTTTAAGATGATGTTCAACATGGGTTCTGAAAAACAGGGTGAGAAAATCATCTTAGTTCGACCTTGATTTTTTTTAAATTTGATTTTTGTTTAGGAAAATAAAATCTTGAAATGGATTTCTCAAAAGCCCAACACAATGATCTCATGTGAAACAAAATTATTAACTTTCTTGTAAAGAAGTTGCTTCTTGAAGATAAAATTAAAGGTGATCTTGGCATGAAAAGACAATTTTGAACACAGACCTTTTATTAAAAATTCATGAGATGTAATACTTTGTTAACAATTTATTTGCTTTTTTTGCATGAACCATTAAGTGCAATCCTGACAAGTTCACAATTATTCTTTTTGTTACCACTGAGTTTGTAATTCTGCCCTTTTTCTTCCCTATTTCCTCATCCCAGCTTTATCCATATCTAATTGAAATTACTTGATGCCTTTCTGGCTGGGATGAAGAAATCCGACTGTCCCTGTAGGCTCCCGGGCGCGCCGATGCCGGGTGCGGATTGCCGCGGCTGTGGGCAGAGACGGGGGCTGCTGGCCCCGGCTCCCAGAGCTGCCGTGGCTGGGGGAGCATCGGCTCAGCCACCCCTGACAGCTGCAGGCGGGTGGCTTTAGCTGACTCTGTCACACCAATGTCACTGAGCAGCCACGGGGCTGATGGGTGCCTTGGGTAGGTCCCATTTGGGGTGATTTGCTTCCCAAAGCCGGTTCCTCTTCATCAATTCATTACTCTGTTTGAGCTATAACTTGTGCTTCCTTTATTTGGACAGATACTTTTCCTGAGTGAAACAAAGATAATACAATTAATGTACATCACTTGGGTTTAGGTTTTTCTCTTCACATTTATTTCCTAAAGCTGTCCAGCCACATTCCCGAGTTCCTGACTGAGTTGGTGCTCTGCTGGTTTGAAGTTGGGCAGCTGGCTCCTCTCCTTTTGATGGTGTTTGAGGAGAAAGGTTGATTAGTTCTCTCATCTACAACCTTTTGAATGTAGCCTGAGAGAAATGTGGTTGGGTCAGTGTAATACCCTCTCTGCAAAGTGCCTCATACTTTGTGGAAGGGGACAAGTTCCTCAGGAATGACAGAACACTGTGACAGACATCACCATAACACAGTCTGTTGTGATGCAGGAGCCGCTTCTCCCGACCTAGGGAATCAATCAAATGATGGATGTGATCAAAAGATTTAAAATGTATCAGCTTGCCTATAAATCACAGTCCTGACAAAAGCAGCATTGTAGCATCCTCTGAAAGAGCAGAAATTCCTCCTTCTCCCTGATAGTTCCATTTTATATAATCCTAAATAATGCCCAGAAAACCTTACAGTAAAACCACGCTAGAAATAAGGGATTCCTTTATCAAAATGATTTCCAGAATTATTTTTAATCACAGGAGAACAGGAGAATTCAAACCCATGAATGGAACTAGGATCAGCAGCAGTGCCTGTCCCGGGCATTGCACATGTTGAATGGATGCTGAGTTGAGTCTCTCCTCCCAAACTAATCCAAAATAACAGTGTTTCAAAAGATTTTGGGGAAGAATCCCTTTTCAGAAAATTAACATAAAGTAGTTTAAAAAAAAAATCCTATTCCTTCCCAAGTGCCATCCCATCCCCCTCCAGAAAGCAATGGTCTGACATCTGCTACTGCTGCTGCTCTGCCTGTTATTATTTGTCTTAGAGCCTCTGCCCATTCTTTTGCTTCTACAGCTGCTGTTGGTGTTTCCTCTTGGTGCTTCCTGCCTGCCTGGCCTAAATTCCATCTGACACCCTCTTGGCCCTCTGGCTTTCTGCCCAGCTGGTTAAGAGCTGGCATTCAGTTGACTGCAGCGCTTATTTCTGCAGTAGGAACATGAAATAATATTTGGGTTTCATTTTCTTTTGAGAAGCTCTTCAAGATCCTTTCATGAAGGTAATCTATTATTTTTTCATGCTGACCCTTTGATCTGTGGAGGATCTCATACCCGTGTGAGAATTGTCAGTGCCTGTTAGATCTGCAGAGAAACTTGGGGCCAATTTCCTGCTGCAAAAACCATGAGGAGTTGGTTTGGTTGGGGAAGGGGGTGGAATTGGCACTTTTGTCTTTCTGTTCAGCAGGACAAGATGACTGTACAGTCTTGCCCTGACAGCATCCTTGATATCTCTGCTTTCTGTAGACACTTTCCAGTAGAGGGGAGAAAAATGCAAGGAGGAGTTCAGGCTGTGCCTTCTCTCTTGTTCTTTCACCTCGGTGTCTCTCTGAAACCCCAGAGAAGGAGTGGTTTGTGGTGAGTCCTCCTTCCCAGCACTCTGGGAGATGCTTACTTCAGCCTTCAGGAAGAGAGGGAGTGGCTGTCTGGGACCTTTCATCAATAAAGATAGTAGTTAGGAACTGGAGAAGAGGCAAGTAACTGAAATTGCAGAATCTTCTCCTTTGTCACCCCAAGTTTCTCACATTTAATGAACTTCATAATATAGTACTGAATTTAACCATGTTACAGATGACATGCCCAAGATATTTTGGCTTTTGAGAACTGACAGATGAGAACTTGGCCTCTGGAAGATGAGATATTTGAAAGAGTTCACAGCTTATGGCAGCAGCTTATCAGCAATATCCCCATAGGACTTACTGATATGAGGGTTTTCTGGTTTTATTAGATCACCTAGGAAATATTCCTGTCTTCTGTACTAGCACTGGTCCCTGCCAACATGCTGAAGGGTAGGGAACCTGCTGACCTGATTATTTGGAAAAGACAACTTTTTTTTCCTGTCCTGAAGCTACCAGCTGTATTCTATTAATGTCCAAAACAGACTTCTGATGTAATATCATCTTTTCAGCTGTGAAATAGCACCTATTCCATGTAGATTTTTCAAATTTGGAACCAAAATAAATCCTGGTGGAGGAACTTACTTAGCTACGCTGTGAGTAACCTGATGTTGGCTTGTGCACAGAGTGGCTAAAGTGAAGCATTACATCTACAATTTGATGTTCCCACTTGTCTGCCGCCTAGACGTGGAGCATTTTTTTGCACTGGATAAGTGTAAGATGTTATCCTGGGAGACAATGCTGTGCAGATTAGTAATCACTTTTTTATGGACGAAAGTATTTCCAGAACAACAACACATATAGTACAGAGAATACCAGGGAAAGGTTCATCTGAAATGAGCACAAGGAGTGATATTCTAATGGATGCATGGAGCTGTGCTCCACGAAATAATGGCCAAGGACATATCTTCCAACCTAGAAACTGAAGACTCAGAAATTATATGGAAATACCAGTAAAATAAAAGGAAAAAAGCTGTTATCACCTCCCTTTCTCCTGAAGTTAGTTAGTTAGCTAGCTCTGTTGAAGGAGCTGAATGCAAGAAGAGACACAGATCTGAAATCCCAGATTCTGTAAAGAAAACAGTTTCCAGGTGGAGGGATCAGCCTGTTCAGAGGCACAAGGTTTGTTTCTTGCAGCTGGCCTTGAATGATTATTTCTCAATGTTTTGCTGTTATGCTGCCCACACCACAGTCAAGCAGCACTTAAAACTTTCTCAGGACAAGGAAACTAATGAATGTGGAAAAATAAGTTTGAATTGATGGGACAAAAATTTGTAAGTTGTAAAGCTTTTCATCTTCATGTTATTTTGTCAGTACAATGTAGTGGGGAAGAGCAAGGATAATCTTTTGCCAAAAAAGCTAATTGTTAAGAGAACCAAGCTGCTGAGCACTATCATGTCTCATATTCCTTAAATCTGTATCTGCCATGCTCAGATTTCTATCAAAATATAAGACAAATACTACAAAGAAAATCTCTAGCTTTTAAGAATATTGAGTAAAAGCCTGAAAACACAGTGTATGGGTAGTAGTGCACTGCAGTCCTGCAGAGAGACTTAACTTCCACCAAAACATTCCTTGGTGCCTCCTGCTCCTCCATTTGGTGTGTTCTGGGCACTGCCATGGATTTCAGAGGTAGGTGCTACACAGGAAATTCTATAGCTTTTCCCAAAAAGTAAGAACAAGTACAGGAGGAGTTAATTTTGACTTCTTAGTTCATTCTTAGATGGTATCTTGGGAGTGTGCTTGACAATCTTAACTTGACACCTGTATATATATATTTATTTTTATTGGAACATAGAATTACATTGGATTTTAAGTGATTCCGTTTGGTTTGTAAAATGATATTTTGTTTACATTGGTTCTTCTGGTTTGTTTTCAAAATGTTGTTACAGTGAGCTCTTAAATATTTTAATTAGCAGCACATTAAAAAATACTGTTTTCAGGGAATTAAGTCATTTAGAACGAGTTAAGGCCCTTCTATATCACTTTAACCTGAATCTAGGCTGCTAATCCCATTGAATAACAAAAACACTGAATTTCCCTCCCTGGTTGTAGACTCAGGCAGATGCTCATGAGTAAAGTGCACCTTGAATGTCACTCAAGGGAAGAAAATTAGAAAATTGAATTTTTTTATATATCTCTAAAACATAAATTAGTTCCATTAGTGTTGGTTATGTAGTCTAGTGGAATGTCTGAAACTCCTGGGGTATCTGCTTCTGTTTCATATGGTATTTCTGGTGATGTCCAATAAAACACTCTCAGAATGTTCCTTCAAACTGAAAAATGCTTTTGGTTTTCCCATACTCGTAAACATTTGAGTTCCTTGATATTATTTCATGGCTTTTAACATCATATATTAAAAAAAAATTCCCAGAGCTATTAGCTCTCTTCTCATTGCTTTTATTTAACATATCTTTGGGGATCACAGAAGTACCTCAACATGTAAATGCGTCATTTACAGCAATGTCTATAGGTGTGGCCATTCAGAAACCTGAGCATATAAACCATAAATATGTACATTGTCCATACAGTTGGGCTTTGGTCTGGCCACATCAGTGCTGCTTTCTTCCGATAGGGATCTTCCTTCCATTTTCCCTTCTCCATGGTTTCCCCTCATTGTCATTCTCCTTGATGTCACTGCAGATTTTGACCCTCCACCCAAATCTGTGCTGAGTTTTTCCTTGGGTTTTGGGGGTTTTTTGCTGTGTGTGCTGCAAGCCAAGGCAATTGGCATTGAGCATCAGGTGCTGGTCCCTCACGTGGCCCAGATCTGCAGTTTTCTTGTGTTCCAGTTCTGTGATGCTGCTGCTGCTTCCTCTGCAGTCCCAGTGCAAGCGCAATTTTCCCTCCTATATAAAGAAGCGCAGCATTAGAGCCCCCAACTTCAAATAGCTCCATTATTCCCTGATGCAATTCAAAACTGCCCTTCTTGTTTTTAGGCCTCTCCCCAGGATTTCGTGGGAGAACTCCAGCCTTGCTAAATAACCTCCCCTCTTTGCTCTCCTCTGTTCGGCTACAAGTGGCCTTCTCTCTGACCCTGTTGCTTCTGCCACCTGGAGCAGCCTTCCTGTGTCTTGCTGCCTTTCTGACTCACCACCTACTTTTCAAATGCCATGTGAAAGCCTATAGTTTCAACCTCGCCTTGTAACAATCTGGAGCAGCTTAAGGAAAACAACCTCTGGCTGTTACCCAAAGAGGGTTCAATAATTATTTCTCTAACCCTCCTAAAGTAAAAAGGTTGGCCACCAAAAACAAATAGGAGGAAGACCCCACACACATTATCCATACTGGCTGGTTTTTTAGCCAAGAGGTAACAGGAATAAAATAAAACCTTAACAATTACCTCTGCTGCCTGGGAAATACAAAAAATACAGAGTATCCTTGTGAATAAAACAGATTGGTTTTTCTCTAATATTCCCATCAACTCCTGGTTCTTAAGAATCATTTCAGAATAGGAGTATGTTAAGTAGCAGTAAGGACAGAGTGTACTGTTCAAGTAGAAGTAAGGTTAAATACCCATCAACAGGATGATTGGAAGAACTGAGTTAAAGTAATTCTGTACTGCTGAGACTACCCCTGTTTTAAAGCCACTGCCCCGTGCTGGTGAAACTCTCTCCAGTGCATCCCCACAGGTCATGGATGCACTTCGCAGCTTAGTTATTACAGGAGGTGTTTTCCATCCAGTACTCTCTGTAGTGGGGCCAGGGACAAGGCAGCACCAGTCAGTCTTCCAGGCTTCAGCAGAGTAAAAGGAAATTTGCCTAAAATGAATGTGGCAGGCAAAAAGCATTTGGGAACCACTTTCTACCAAAGTCCTTGCTAATACTCCAAGGAGCAGAGCAGGGAAGGAAATCACAAAGTCATCCTCAGTGTCTGCTTCCAGCATTATTTTTACTGACTGCTCACTGTTTTGCTCTCTTTCTAAAGTTCTTAAGGACTCGTTTGCCCTGTAAGTTCATATATTTTTCTCACTGTTGCTTGTGGTTTTGATTGTGAATGCTCATCCTAGCCAGCCTCAAGCACCTTCTTCCTTGTGCTTGGGGAAGGCAGCACCCTGCTTCCAATTAGCAAGGCGAGGAAGTTGGCTGAAGAAGCCTCTTTCTAACGAGAAACACCTCTGGTTCTCTGTTATTTGTATTTGGTGCCTACTGTCCCTAGTCAAGCTCACGAGATTGCTGTGCTTGGAACCAGATATACAGATCTTGCCTTCATTAGGAAAAAGGTGGTTTAGATATCTCTCTAAAGGGATTCAAAAGACTTGAGCTTAATACAAATCACTTGCTGTTTTTAAAAGGGGGTTGTTAACTTTGAATAGCTAAAATAGATTAAAACAGCTGCTGTCTTTGGTAAGGCTGTAGCAAGGGCTAAAATCAGGAAATACCCATGATGTGGCTCAGCCAGAAACTGCCAGACAGACTCTCTAGGCAAGTCAGGTAAGCTCTTGTTTCTGCTACTGGGGCAGTCAGGATTTCCTTTCCATGCATGCACAACTGCTTTGTGTGAGCACCCAGGGGTGCCTGCCTCAGCTGGCAGTGTACCTTGTATAAGACAAAACAAACTGGTGAAATAGGACTTGTACCTTTCAGCAGGCTCCTTATTTGTCTACATGTAACTCTTTGGTGCTCTTTACCCTGTATGAGTGCACAATGGATAGCAACTTCCTTCATGAGGGTTGACATAGCCCCAGCTTTCCCCTTAGGCCACTTGGAGAGCTGCTGGGGACACACAGCCCTGCAAGCTGGGCACCTCTTGCTGCCATTGTCCCACAGGAACTTCCTCCCAGGAAAGGGCTCCTGTACCAAGCCCAGATGTGGTCCTCCACAAATGTGCCCTGTAGGTTGGGGAGGAGACGTGAAATTGGACTACTTGACCTTTAAAGGTCCCTTCCAACCCAAACCTTTCTATGATTTTCTGACTTCAAGTCTCAAGACTCAGGTCTACATTGCAAAACTGGTTTCATCATTGATGTTTGTTGTTTGATAGCATGTATTATTTTGTTATGAAATTTCTCACATAAGCAGGAATGACATCTCATTTTTAAATGGAAAATGTGTTGTACTAAAATATTAAGTGAGGAGGAAAAATTGTGCAACTGTGAGGGGACAGAAGGAAGTCACTATTAATCGGAGTGGTAAAATGATATTTTTCCATATTAATGATGTTTTTTCTGTTACAGACTGGGCAGCTTTGTCCAGGTAGTTGACTATATTTCAGTAAGTGTCATTCAAATCTGGTTCTCTTCCTTTTCTCTTTCAGTACTGCGAGCACTGCAACTGCTGATGTGAACAGTTGTTCCTACACCATTATACCATTTATGTTATTAACCCTAATATGTGCCAGTCTAACTTTCTGACTAACCTTTAATGCGGATACAAGTCCTAACCATCTCTTTAATGTTTTCTTCAGCTACTTCAGTTACTTCTTCTCTGAATTAGGATTACTTACATACTGCTATTTTATTTAAATACAGTATTTGCATCTCTGTGGGTAAATGCTAGTTTGGGTCTAATTATTGCGTTGGAAGCCTGAAGCTAGAATGATGTTATAGCTTAAATAATATATTAAAGGAAAGAGGCCATTTGGTTTGTTTTGTTAAAAATCCTGGGGCAATCATTTGTGTAAAACCACTGAAGGCTCATACAAATGACACCTGTATAAGCTCCAGGGAGAATGTTCATCTCAGTTCATGCTAGAAAAACCCCACCTTGAGAGTCATTAGTGAAGCGGGAGAACTGCAGAAAAAACCCCTCCTGCATCTCAAGTAAGAGATTCAGGAAGAGCTGAAGCAGCTAAGAAATATCACTCATCACTGCTCCAAAATCTAAGGAGAGTGGGGTTGGGGGGTGCAGCTAAGAGGCTCTTGGAAACTTTTGAAATCATTGTTTTCATGCTTTAAGGGTTATATTTAACCTTCATTAAATGTTCAAGTAAGTGAATGTTTTGGTTTATTGAGTGGGGTTCAGGTTGCAGTACAGACCACCACTCATTTCTGCTTTAATCTTTGCACTTGTGGGAAATATTTGTCAAGTTTAGACACTATTTAATCTCTTTTTTTCGAGTCTCTTGAATTAAAACTGGCAACAAAACCAACAAACTTTCAAAAAAAAAGCCCTACTTACATCTTATATAAACCAAATCTGTGTTAATATTAGCTTTTCAGAATATCTAGGAACTCATCACTTTTTTGTTAGCTTGGACGTGCTATCTGTAGGCTGGGAATATTCCCAGTGTATTCCTGGGTCCCAGTCATGGCTGGCACATGCAGCAGCTACCTGCAAAACCATCCAGTGCTGCGTAGCACACAGTTCATGGTATTTCTTTAGAGGGGGAACTCGAAGTGCAGTTGTTCACAGTGACTCCCTCCCAGGGCTTTTCCTGGGATAAAGGCTCTGGTAAGGCTGTCCCAGCCAGGATTTCTGAAAGGTGCATATCGAGGTTTGATTCCCAGAGGTCCCCAGCATTTTATTTTTCAGATCAGCTCTGTCAGCTGGAGTAAGATTTGATGGTGTGACCTCGCAAAATCAGGCACGTGAAAGGAGTACCGAAATCCTTTTAAACTGGCTAGACCACCTTCTAAACAACTTGCTGGTGTTTTCATCCTGCCAGAGACTGAGAGCTGTGGGGCTGTATATCTCAGAAGCAAATGACAAAGCCGTGATTCTTGCCCTGAAGCAGCTGCAATCCAAGACTCCGGTCCTGTGATCAGGCTGTTGGAAACCATCACGAGCCCTCCAAGGGTTTTGTGCTAGTACTGCCCTCGGAGCACACGCTTATTTCTGACACTGGGACTGCAGGATGGTGCAGCCAGACTTCTTAAGGGAGCTGGTGCTGACCTGCCGCGGGCTGGGCGCACTCAATGGCTCTACACCCTAGCTGTGAGTTTCTGAAAATAACCCCCAAAGCCTTGATTCCAGAGTAACATGACACTCTGCAAAGTTTCCTTTTAGCAGCGAGAGCTGGGATCTGCCCTCTGCATGCACGAGGGCTGGATTGGCTTCAGCAGGAGCCAGCACGCTCTGGCAAAGGCCCCGTGCTGGAAACAGCATTCTGCTCATTCTTCTGCATGTTCACATTCGTGATATTTTCCAAGGTGAAGATAGTCTGTACTAATGGAGAGGGAAAATAGCGGGTGAGGTTATTTTGGCCTGTGTTATTTAGGAAGTCAGGCTCCCTGTTACATGATCACATCTTACAATCTATAAAAAATAAAGTACTGGGGCTAGTGGAGCTTACTCCTGGTCACACATCTGTGGGAGCTGTAAAAATGCATTGCAGAGAGCCGTCACCCTCCCTGGTCCCTGAGTGTCCCCTTTTGCTGTGCCTCCGACAGGCTCCGGTCTCTGCACCATTGCCGCAGTCAGTTGCGTGTGTGCGGGCCGGGGCACTGCCCTGGAGCTGCCTGCGAGCGACGAGCCCGGATTTCGTGTAAGCGCTGGCAGGCGCCGGGAGCAGCTGGGTCTGGAGGATGTGGGACACAGGGCAGGGAGGGGACACGGGGACAGCGTGGGGACAACCTCCAGGAAGGAGCCGGGGCTGGGGGGGGCCGCGCTGGCCGCAGCCAGGGACAGGAGGACTTCGCTTTTATTTCCAAACCTTTGCTTTCTGAGCTGTCCCTGCAGCTGGCTAATTTTTAATTCAGAAAAACAAAACCTAATAAATTGAAACAACAGGAAAAAAAAAAAAAACCAAAACAACCCCAGCCTCCTAATATAGAAAATTATCCCCCATACAAACTCAATATTCTGTCTCACTCCATCTTCAGTGCCTTTTCTGCACTTCTAGAGATGCCTGGGATTTCTTCCCTGTTTATGGGCAGAGCTATAACTAGAGCTGGGTGATGCTTTGCAGCTTGCTGTGTTATTCACCAGAAATGCAAATTCTACAATCCTTTACTACATTCAAAGCTTCTAAGGAATAAATGAATAGATTAAAAAAAAAAACAAAAAAACCCACAATTATTGCAGTATTTAAATAAAGTTTACATTTCTTATTTCAAATGACATCTTTATTTAGAAATCCAAAATGTTACTTTAGATAGTTCTATAGACTGGGAAAACCAACAAAATTTCATCAAAATTTCATTTTGGGTCAGCCAAAAGGGTTTTTTTAAGTCAGGAAAATAATTTTTTAAAAAGACCTTTAAAAACAGAAATTAATTTCTGAGAGTTAAAAAAAATTTAAAATCCTTTCTTAAAATTCTGGTTTAGTCAGTGAACAAAACTTCTTTTTTGTAGACATTGATCTCTGGAGCTAGTGAGGTGATAAATCTTTGTCCAGCTTCTGTTCAAATAATTAAGACATATTTTCTGTATATTACATTTCCTGGTAATATGATAGCTCCACTTTTACATAATGCTATTTCAGGATTTATAAGACTGGAGGTAATTAATTCTAATATAATTATTTGTTACCGACTGGAGATCATGAACAGTATCACAGACTAAAAGGTAGGGTTCTTCAGAAAGCAAGCATAGAAGGAATACACAAAGTAGAGATTTTTTTTTAAGTGCTTTCATTAATAAATTTTAATAAAACAAATTCAGACAGGAACTGCAAAATAAGCTCTATCTTGGCAGGAGTGGGCACTGGCTGCAGCCAGAGTCCACTGACTACACCACCTGACCAGCCAGGGAGATTTTGGGAGATCTATGCTGCAGCAACAGGGACGTGAGCTGCTGTCTGGTATAAATTTCAAGCAAATAAATTGTGTGCATGAATAAATCATAACAGCACCAGTATCATGTAGAGCCCTCAGCTCTCCCCACAGCCTTGCTAAGGTCTGTGTAATCACTGAGCTGCTCATTACCTAATAACTACTCTGTCTCTCCTCACATAATGCTTATTTTTTGCATGAATTGCTAAGTTCACAAAAGCCTCAAAAATATCTCCACCGATCAAGTCCTGATTATACTCTGCACATGAATTGAAAGGTCCTGTTCCATAACCTCCGTTTGACTTTGAAATGTGCATACCATTTCAGAAGGCTTTGGAGTCTAATGCAATCTGTTTCCACTGAAGGCAAGCAATACTGGAAATATGATTACAATAATTGTATTATGAACATGGCATTGTCATGATCAAGTGAAGGGCTCCAAAATGTAACTGATAAAATTGTAACTTTGACCTCCATCTTTAGCTTAAAAACTAGATGCAGTTCAAATATCCCTGTGTATTAGCCTCGTTAGCACAAAGGCAAGCCTAATAGTTCAATCCCTGCTCCCAGGAGTCACTTCACAGACAATATTCGGGTAAACAAGAGCTTGTGGGAGGGGAGAAACAGGATCCATCTTTTGATGTCCGTTTAGAGCGTAAAAGACTAAATCTTGTGCTGTAACAGTTCCATCAATTCCCCAGAGCCAGAGCAACAGAGAATTCAATTTGGAATTCCTGTGTAATGCACTGGAGCAAATTCATGGTTGATATAAATTGTTGTAACTTCCTTGGCTGTATTGGAATCACTGAAACCAATGAATTTGGGGCTGTTTGCACCATATGAGGATTCATCCCCTTCATAAATATTTATACAAAGAATGAGAAAATAATAGTAATTTTAAAATATTTTAATATGGTATTCCAAATCATGCAGAACATAGTAGACCCCTTCTGCTTTGTTTTCTCATCCTCTGGCTTCATTCAGGTCCTAGTTTGAACTTCTCAGCTAAATATGGAAAGAAACGTGTAAATTGTACCAGTCCTACCATTAGTTTCAGTTTGCAGAAGTGCCATTGATACAGACTCCTGCATTTATTTGGGGTGGAAAGTGTCTATTTAAATTGTGAGATCAATCGTCAAATTAGATGTGTGACTGCACACATCGTTCCAGTGTTTATTTTCTTTTCTGGCACACTTGTGGCTCTTTGGGTTTGAAGAATGTAACTCAATTGGAATGAGCCTCAGTGATAAAATGGTCATCACATAAGATGTCTTTGTGTTGTTTTGAAATGTACTATTACAAGACATTTTAATAAACTTTGTTTTTATTTTCCTTGATTAATAACACATTTGCTTGTGAATTTTCTGGGATGTTTGATTCATAGTCTTTCCTTTCTTTTCCTTAGAACTCCTTGGTGGCAGCAGCCTACAGGAGGCCTTATGGGACTATCCCATGGCGATCTGACCTGATTCTGGCTTTGTCCAAGTAATTTTAGTCGCACTAACACTTTTGACCCCTGGTGTCATTGATAAGCTCCAGAGCACCGAGTGCTGGGTCAAAAAAGTTTTGAAAGATCTACAGAAAACTAAATGCTTAAAGCCATGTGATTGATATTTATTTGTTTTAGTTATGAATATAGAAAATAATAGTCCGTCACTTTCTCTTCTCTGCCTGTTCACACTGACAGAGAAGCTGATTTATGGATAGTAGATTCATTACATGTATTAAAAACTGGCAGTGATGTAAGGGAGAATATTCTGTTTTCATCTTCTCTGTTCAATAGCTGATATGCTTTTTTACCCGTTCCTCAGCTGCATGGTTTAGTAGGAAAGACACTGAACGTTGTGCAAGGCAGTAATCAGCAGCAGTTGATCACTGCTACTAATATGGTTTCACTATAGGATACTGTCATCTTCTTTTGATTGGCATTTGCCTCTCAGAGGATTGTTTGGTTAATGCACTTCTTAATACTTTCATTTTCTCTTTTTCTTTTTTTCTTTTTTCTTTTTTTTTTTTTTTTTTTTTTTTGGTTGAAACTGGCTTTTATCTTTAAACTGTTTTAATAAAGCAGAAAACTGTGTCCCTTTGAACTCATCCTCTGATGTCATAAGAGCTGAGAGCTGACATGAATTACGCTGTGAAAATACTGACATGTAGAGCTAGGTACCAGCATGTACTAAAATCCAGTAACACATGATGCGCTCCAGAATATTTTTTTAACATAGTGTTATTAGTGGCAGGCTCTTTGGTCTGAACGCCTTTGATAAGCAAAATTAGCACGCTGTTTTTCCAGCCTAAGTATGGTAAATTCTTTCCCCTTTTGGGGTCAAAAAATATAAATATTAAAGAAAACTCCAAGTGTCACTATTTGCAAGGTTACAATGTTTGTTATTAGAACTGTGGAATATGTTCAGTCTTTCAGAGAAGACAGTATGAGGGACCCCTGAAAGGACAGGAAACATCTATATTTGCTGGCAGCATGCCTGAATTAAACATATTGCTCCCAGTGCCATCCTGATGGCACTGTGGGGAAGGCCAGCTCAGCTATGCAGTATGAAAACATGCCAGCATATCGATATTTCATAACACAGCACGCGCCAGTCACTCAGGAGGGGAAGTTAATTAGATGAGGTTCTTTGCAGGAAGCCAGTTCTGTGGACAGCTAAAAAAACTGAGGATGTTCAGTGGAATTAGGTCCCTAATCTTAATCCCCTCCCAGGAGAAGCAGTGAAATGCAGGAAGCACTTTGCACAGGGCTTCCTCTGGGTCCCCCAGAGATGTCCCACAGAGAAGCCTGGTTTTAATGCTGCATTCCTTAGCACAAATAAAGCACAGCTTTACAGCCTTACTTGTGCAAGACTTGAAAAGACTCTCATTGTGCCCTCCAGCATAGGTATAGTGAGGCAATAGGGAAAAGTACTGTTTCCTTTACACTATTTTTCAATAGAACAGGGTTATGCCTTACATGAAGACAAAGTGGACTTCGGATCTTAAGTAACATAAGAAAATTGCACAGTGCTGTGCATACTCTAAAGAGGGCTGAATTTAGCACCACTTATTTCCACCTATATCCGTCCTCTAACTGCGCCTTGTATAAACAGTTTTGATTCCATCAGGCAATTTTCCTGATTGTGTTAATGGATATTACCCTTCCCATGAGTATATAGAAAGCTTGGAGATGCTTTTAATCTCCCTGTTTGTCTTACCCAAAGAAAAAAGATCCAACCAATCTAAAAGCCCCCAGCCTTTTTTTTTTTTTTTTTTTTTTTTTTTTTTTTAATCTGGTCCATAGCTCCTGGAACTAACTAAAAGAAGAGGACAAGAAATCCAACACATTTGTAAATAATTCCAATTAAGAATAGCAGCTTTGGCCGGCCCGGGATGCCTGGGCTGCGTATGGAAGCAATTGGCCTGGCTCCGTCCACTCGTGTGTGACCCAGCCCAGCGAGGGCCGGTCCCCTCTGTCCCCGCAGGGCAGGGAGGAGGGCAGAGAGCCGGCTTCCCTGGGGAGAGTCCTATTGGTGCCCGTCGTGTAGAGCACGGAGGACCTGCTCCCCTTGCCTTGGGAGCGCCGAGGGGCACTGCAGCCCCATCAGAGCCCAGGCGGGTCCCAGCCCTGTTTGCTTTGGGATGATGGCGCAGCCTCGTGGCTGCGGCAGGGGTCCCATGTGCTCATCACGCAAGGTGGTCCCGAGCCCCTGAGCTGCACCTGAGAGGCTGTTAAGGAATGCAGATGTGCTAAGGAAAGAGCAGGGGCAGCAGCTGGAGGCAGCGCCGCCGTGCCCTCGCACCGAGCCCCTGAGGCTTTGCCCCTTCTGTGGTGCAGTCATGGGTGAGCTGCACACCCTCTGCATCCCACAGGGGCATTAGGAAAAGTGATGCCTAGAAACTGAGCAAATATGCAGATAAGAAGTGATGTAGATTGTATCTTGGTGTATGTGTTGTGTAGAAATTATCATTTGAATAGTAATTGCGCAGCCATTATCAGTCATCTTTACCAATTGCTTCTAGCCAAAAGGAGTTCTCTCTGATAAAGATTTCTGTTATTTGGAAGCAGGCCTGGATTTATAACCACAAGATAAAGTGATTCTGTTCAAAAGAAATCATTGCTACTGAAGGAGCCCTCAGAAGGAGGATTGATGCAGCATTCTGCTCTGGTTTCATGCCCTGTGTTGCTGTGTTAGTCATCCAGTGGCCCTGTGCCTTGAGCTGCACTCAGAGGGAGGACACAAGGGTGCAGGGTTTGCTCACAAGGGTGCCCCCCACCTCCATCCCCATCATCCTTCCCACACCACCTCGTCAGACTCTTGGCCCCTTTTTTCTCCCCCAGCAGATGAACTCGGGGTGCTTATAAGAAAATGCTGATAAAGTTTTGTTCAGGTCAAAAATGGTGTTCTGTTAAACATAGTTTATTTTCTTTAGAGTCTTTAACTTTTGCCCTGATTTTTGGGGTTTTCTTTTTGCCAAAATAGTGTGAAAGACATGAGAAATTTTCATCTTTTTTAGTCGCAAAAGAGTAAAGAAAAGGGAATAAAACACCTTAAGAAATAACCAAATCCAGGCAGATGTACTTTAGCTTTGAACAAGGAAAGACAATTTGTGATATGTTTTTCCAGAAATTGACTATTTGGAGGGAGGATAGTTGCTTGGGTAGAAAAAAAAGGATGGGAATTATTAGGAGAGAAGAAACAGTGAGAGAATAAACCAGGAAAAGGGACTTTAGAAGAGTATGAGAGGCATAGCAAGGGTGGGACAGAGGCACACTGGGAGACCCCAGGGTACTTTATGTGGTTCATGAGTTGAGGTCTGTTGTCTTCTACTGTCCCAAGTTCCCTAACAAAGTTGTTCCAGTGGGAGGGATAATTTTCATCTTCTCCAAGCCACTCATAAAATTTTAAAAAAGAATGATGCAAAAAGAAAAGTTAATAAAGGGGTAGAGGTCAGGAGAACTTGCAAAGGGGCCAAGCACAGGTGGAACATCAAGCTTGAATATACTGGTGATAAAAGACTTGTCAGGAGAAACTCATGAGAACGATGTTAAAGTTAGGAAAATGAGAAGGCTATTAAGAGCTTTGAAAGCTAGAATTTCAAGAGAAGTGGAGATGTTTTGCAGGAGAAGCCTGTGTGTCTGCTACCCTATTTTTTTGCTACTTTTCTCCAGAGAATTAGGAAAAAACACGGAATTTTGTATGGAAGCTGAATTTGTGTTTAGGTGGACTTTGGGTAGTTTATAACATAATGAGGAGGATTCTTGGACAACCCCTCCAAAAACCTAAAACTGTCACTGGCAGCAGGGATGCCACAGGCTTTGTGGGTGTTGGGCTTGGGGGTCTCCTGAGCCTTCCCAGCTCCCGCTCTGCCAAGATCAAACCTTAACTCATCAGGTATTAATCACTGCCAGAACAGCCAGATTTTCCCATGAAACCATCCCACCTTGGCTCAGCACTGCCATTCACCCCAAGGTGCATCTGTGCTCAGGAGAGGGCTTTTACCGAGTGGCACACAAGGCTGTGAGTTGAAGCACAACCTCCTGAGAGGCACGAGCAAAAAAACTGCTGTCAGAATCCTGCCCTCGCTTGCAGTGGGTGGATGTGTTACAGTAACACATCACTTATGCGTGGGGAGACATCTGAGACATCTGTGGGGAAGAAAAATCAGTCAAGAGCATTGTTCTGAAGGGGCTGGATCCCAGCAGGCAGAACTGCCTTGGCTCATGAAGCAGTGCCTCTGGGAACTGGAAGCTTTTTCTTTACAGTTTGAAAACCTGTGTTGTGTAAAATTGTTTAATACTTATGATTCAATTGATTTTAAAGTGGATAATCATCACTGAGCTTTAAATACACAGAGCTTGTTGTTGGAGCTACAGCTTTTCTTTGTTAATACTAACATTAAATATTTATTCTGGATAAGGATAGTCTAGTAATGTGGGGAAACACCTGTGATTGAACTGCTGTGATAAGGATCTCTACTATACACTTCTACTGCCAATATTTTCATAAACCTCTCTATATTCAGGGGTAAATAAATTTAATTCATTTTCCACTCCTGTTGTCTCACAAATTTGAATGTATTTGATGCATGAATCTTCGCAATAGGTTGTAAAGCCCGGTTCAAAACCTGTACTAATTTGTTTAAGGAGTTCTGTTTGACAGAAGCCCCTTTTTTCCCTCCAGCACTAATTGGGTGTTGATGATTGGGTAGTTTTAGGAAACACCAGAGCAGGAGAAGGCAGCTGGAGACAGTGTGTGAGGAAACCCAAAACCATGCACAGATTTAAGATTTTATGAAGCTACAGCAGTACTCTGTCTCACTTCAATGAAACTGTATTACCCACAGGCAGTTCCTCTCTGTTTGCTCAGATGGCCCCTTCTGTGTGGCTCTCTAAAACCTGTAAGAGGGTACATTTTTCACTTGAAAGGTGGAGAATGAAGTGATTTGTTTCTCCCTCTGACAATAACATACTCAAGAAAAATTTATGCTGAATACCTGTTATAGGCATGTGAATGTCAGATACATCTTCATTTAGTATTGTGTATTATATTTTTCTATAGGAAATATCTGATAATTTTGGCTTTTAAATATCTTAGTGATATACTATGCATAAATTTAATTACTCCAAATAGTATTTTACTCCAAGTTTAATTAGATTTTTTTTTAATACCCTCTTCAGAAGGAAAGTTTTTTGGCATTAATATTTATTAAAATGAAACAAAAACTAAAAATCGAGCCTTTTCACAGCAGCTGTCATACATCCTTGTAAATATTTAATTGGGTTTTTGCATGCATGAAACTACTGCACTTCAGGACATTATTCTGAGCTTTGATTTTTGTAGATACAGCAATTTCTTTTAATATTACTTGCTGCTAAGACCTTTGTAAACTCAGACCTTGTAAAGTCAACAGCAAATTTCTACTTGCTTTTGTGAAGCTGGGGTTTCTCTTTCTTGGTGGAAAGAGCAACTTCTCTTTCAGCCTTGCAAAAAGCCAGAGGGAGCAAAGTGATCTGCCAGGGTTTAAAACAAGTGGAGGTGAGCTGTGGTCCCACCTTTACTCGCCACTGTGTGAGGGACTGGAGAAACTGTGTGTGATGAAAAGAAGCTCATTCTTTAACTTCTGTCCTAATCTGAAGATCCCTGTCATCAGGAGCTACCCACATCAGGAGCTATGTCAATCACTAAAAAGCAATTGCTGTTCCCACAATGAGTGACATTTCAGGGTGCTCTGAGGGCTTTGGAGTTACACAGTGTCCCCAGCCTTTGGCCCTCTTGGGCTTTTCTGTGCTGCACCGTGAGTGTCACACAAACAGGAGTATTTGCTTGCTTCCATTCACACAGTTTAACGCCCACTGAACACAGCTTTGTAATGAATCCCTGATTTGAGTAGGAGTACAGCTGACAGCAAAGAAATTCAGTGCTTCTATTTTCCGTATTCCTCATCCCAGGTTGTATGCATAGCACTGAAAGGCAGAAAATGCTATTTTTGGTACAATACAAGCAACAAATAACATTTCCATAATAATTTCTATTGCATTTTAAAGAGCTTTTTGACCAGGTTAAATTTATTTGAGATAAAAGAAATGTTATATTGATGCTTAACCCACAGAAACTCTTGTTTTCGTTTAGTTTGTCCTAATACTGCTTTAAAGGCTCCAGTGAAATCTTTCTATAGAGTACTGAATATCCAGGAAATGTGGCACACCTTTTCTTCTGGCTTCTAGTTCTGCTTATGTTCTTTTTTAAAAAGCTTATCCAGCTGGAAAACACAGCCAGTCAAAGATGCCTTTCTGCGTGTCAAATTCCTCCTTCCTGTACTAAACTGTGTAGTAACTACAACTCTTGTAACTGATAAGTGCAGGCTCTGAGAAAAACATTTTCTATTGTCATTAGTTATTCCAGGGCTGGGGTGTCTGTATGGAGCCCTGTTCTCAAATGAAGAATAGGCAAAGGAAACCTAATATGTAGATGAAATCTTATAATAGCGTGGAGGTTCTTCTTTTTCATCTCCCTGAATTGTGCTCAGAATGGGCTGAGAGGAGTTGAGCTGCAGGGGAATGCGATGGCAGCAAGGTATCAGTAATGGGCTGGCTGCCTTTTTCTATGGCTGTTCCCAGAGAGTGTAAGTCTGGATTATCTCTTCTTTTAGCCATTGAAAAGTAATGAACAACAAAGTTAGGAACTCATAGAAAAATTGTGGATCTTTTTTGGGAGCTTTTTTCCTAGTGTAGGGGGCTAAATCCTATTTTTGGTCAAGTTATGACCAGGTGTGCCAGAGGAAGGACAGGCCAGCAGTAACAGCAAATGAAGGGCCCTGCATTTTCATTCTGTAAGTGGAAAGTGGGAAATAAGCTCGGTTAGGGAGCAACACCTACACTGTGGTTCTCTCTAGGTGTCAGGCATAAAATCAGACATGGATAACAGCTCCACAGAAAGGAATATGAAGTTAAAATCACATCTTGAGGGTGCTTCTGTTAGAATGAGATGTTACAAACTGCCTAAACTTAAAGGCAGCTGACAAGTAATGGACCTTAATCAACATAAATAATTTCTTTTTAAGCAATTGAGAAAAGAAGCCATGAGAGATGTATTTTTCTAGAAAATAAAAATTGCAACCACAACAAAAACAGCTGGTAACAGTGAATTTAGTACACTTCAGTAACTGTCGAAGGATCCGTACCACCAGGGCTGTTTTCCTGTAAAACTGGTTCCAGACAGCTAGGAGGAAAATGTCCATGTCATGGCCCCTGTGGAGAGAGCGCCAGGGCTGAGCTGCCCTGCTCCCCTCGCTCCCCCACCCGCTGCTGAGGGCTGGGGGCTCCCTTCAGCTCAGCTCCTGCTCTCCTAGGCTGCCTCCACGTTACTTTCTCCTCATTATTTTTATCTGATTCTTTGGGTGACATCATTCAGTTTCACTTAAACTACTGAGAAGCCTGGAATACCTGCAAACAGTTTCAGGTGCTTCTACATGTTAAACTGGGGGCCAAATACCTGCAGAGAACAGTCTGATTTGAGAAGTTTATTCCTGCTGTACTGACATTTGCTTCAAAAAGCAGCACATTCTCAGAGATTGCTTGTAGAACACTCAAGAAATGATCCTGCTACTTTTGCTGAGATTAAACATTTTCTTTATTTTAAAAATTACAGATTTACTTATCCAAACTCCTTTTTTCTGTGTTGCTGTAGCACCCACTTACATAGGAAGGCTTAAAAAAACCTCAACAAATTAAGTGAAGATGTGAATTTAAAACAAATTACTTTAGCAGGACTAAAATCCTGTGTAGAAATTCCTTTCAGAATTTGAGTACTCTAAACAGCTTTTAACTTAGTTAACCCAAAAGCTCTTGGTTGTGAATAAGTTGGGGGCTGAGGCCAATTAGTTAATCCACTTTAAACACTAATTCAGTATAATTTCCTGAGTGTGCGTCTTTAGGTAGTTCTGAGGAACATGTGCTGCAGAAATGGAAATCAGTGAGGATTGTACTCGCCTTTGAAGGACTTTGGTTCCTATCTAGATCTGGTCACTATTCCTCAAAATCTAAAGCATCTAAAGTTTTTGCTGTGACTGTGATGTTGGAGACCTGGGCTTGTTACCAACCTCTTGCATAGTCTCAGTATCCTCTTCATCAAATTTTCATTAAGCATTTCATGAAGAAAATGAAAGTTCCTTAGAGATGTTGTTTGTGTCAGCCTTCCCAACTATTTCAGAGCCTTTTTTTAATCCAAAGCAGTGAGCTTTGTAGTAAATCTTCAAGGGAAAATTCTGTTGGCAGAATGTAAGGTTTTAGGTGCTGGTTCAGTGTAATCTGTGCTGACTTTACTAACATGGAGAATATATCCTAGCAGGGTTTGGGATTGTAAATGGTTTAAACTGTGCATTGTGGTGCAGCAGTCTTGTGTGCACGGTTCCTTCTCCAGTGACTGCTTAGAGCCTTTGATATTCTAATTTATCCTTTTCCAGTATAGAATGTAATAGCATCACTGTTTAAAAGAAAAAAAATCCTCTTGAATCTATACCAAGTATTTAATGGCAAAATCACAATTTTTTTATTCCACTTAGCCATTTGGCAGTGGAAAGGCCCTACTGTGTTCTTCCTTTGAAGTCTGAAAAAAATCTGGCCTAGGTTCGTTATTTGGGGGAAAGAGATTTGCCTTGTGTAACAATTACTCTCCTAATGCCATGAGACGCTCAGGGTAAGTTGTGTTTTCCTGACATAAACATTTAGCTCATCTTTTGTTTTTATACCAATGGCTACTCAGATGAGCCTTGTAGAATTTGGAAGGAAAAGTGCCTTCTAATAAGGGATTGTCTCCTCATTAGCCCTGCTGATTTTCCAAAAAGATTTTGCTTTGTGTAATGCATTATAATTATATGACAGGAGAACAGTGGAGAATATGGCATAGCATTTCCCATAGGTTTCCTATCAGAGATAAGAAAGATAAACATTCTGCTTTACTTCTCCAGGAACAAAAAAAGCCCTCAGCAGTTTCCTGCGAAGCAGTTGGATGTGAGCTGCCTGCTGGAGCTGAGGCTCTCCGTGGCCAGACAATGCCCTGTGTCCTGCAGGGAAGCTGGGTGTACAAAGTAAGGAAGCCCCCTGGACTGAGGCTGTGTCCTGGGCTTCCTGAGAATGTGCCTTATCGCCCAAGGGTCCCTCCACACTCCTGCAGCTTTCTCTGCTGCCCCTCCCGGGCCAGGGGAGCAGCTGTTTATTTTTCCAGGGTGCTCTCAGTTCTGGGGGAAACAAGAGAGGCCTTTAATTGGATCTCTCTTTTGTTCCTGGATTGCTGCGACTTCAACAAAATTAGGAGGAGCGGGAGCAGGACCGAGGTCTGCTTTAGGGTATGCGTGGCTTGACTCTCAATGACCCACCTCTGTTTCAGTCGTGACACCCGGGCCAAGGAAATATTTTGCTTAGGGATGGCTTTCCTAGAGCAGAGAGAGAATCTCTGGTTACAGGAGGAGTGAGCAGCAGAGATGCTTTCAGTTTGTTCCTCTCTCCGCTGCACTTCTACGGGCTGAACTGTGCAAAAGGGGAAAAAATACCCAGGCACCCCTTTCCCAAATCAGCTGGGAAGCTTGTGCTGCAGTTCCCAGAAAACCTGGGTGGGTGGGAGATTTAAGAGCTTTAGAAGGGTTCAACAGGAGAAGCTGGAAAATTGCAGTAAGGCTCCCAGTGTTAGTGGTTAACAAGATGTGTCAAACACAGAGGGGTGACCTCCTCCATGGCTTCAGAGCTTTGCAGTTCCCTGCATTTTTGCTTTCCCGTTTCTCATTTGTAACTTCTTTTTTTATTCTCAAACCAAGTTTTGTAATGCACTGACATCTGCTGTGTGTTTGACTAATACAGCCACTAAAGAACTGAAATAAGCCTTGCAACCCAGGCAGAACAGGGCTTGAGAAATCAAATTTAAGAGAAAGGGGAAGCAGAGTGGGAGAACCTGGTGGGAGAACCTTATTGATTCAAGGAGGTAAGAAGGAACAAGCCACCATGCCCTTAAGAATCTTATATTATAGTTGTTTCATGGAAGAGATGTGCAGAGTAAACTGATTTCAGTCATACAAACAGTAGTTCTATCGACTGACTATAGTTATCACCATTTAGAAAAAGCTACATTAGCTCCATTTTTCCTTTTTTTTTTTCTCTAATCAGGGTTGTGGTGATGTGGTGGGCATATGATCCTGACAAATGGCTTTTCTGCCAGTTTTCAGAAACACTGAGACTGAGAGGAAGCAGTGTAGCTGAATAACCCCACTACCTGCACCATGAGTACCACACTGGATCACTTACAACTGTTCTGCAAGATGGGAGCAGTCTCCACCCCTCCAGCAAATAACTGTAGGTACCACAGCAGGAGCTGCTGCACAACAGCTTCACTTTTAAAATACTAAACCAACTTCTGAAAAGACTCTTTCAGTTAGATAGCAGCAAAACCTACTGCTGATTGAAAGCTTCCCTGAAACATTTTCAGTGGTGGTTGGTTTCTGGCAGGGATGTGAAGCAGTGGAGGGGCTCCCTGGCAGCGTTGGACACCCATACCGCCTCTGCCTCACTCAAACCTAGCTCCCAGCCTGAATTCCTGCCCTGGAGTACATTTCAGCTGGACATTTCAGAGACCCAGGGCAGTACTAATCAGAAATCTTTTGTCAAAACAGTTTTAAACAAGAAACTGACCTGTGCCCAAAGGAATAGTTAGGCAGTTTTGCTTTTTGTCAAAAATTGACAGTATTTCTAATGAAAAACTGAAGCCAGGCTGGGATTTTTGATACATTATTCAGCAGAAAATAATAGTTTATAAAACCACACTTTTTTTCCTTCAAAAACAAAGTTCTTTGCTGGTTTCAGGAAAATCTTACAGTCTCTCTGAAAAGGAAGGATCCTCCTAACAAATGGTTTTTCAAAATATATACTGACACCAGCTTCATGAATCAATGAGTTAAGGGGTTATCCCCCTCATTAGTCCTTCCATATAGGTATTTTTAAGGTAATAAGTCTCTGAGGCAGGCAAGACTCTATGCATAGACACTCGAGCAAAAAAGGGTAGATGGCTTTTTCTTTTTCTATCCCAAATCTGGCTGTAAAATCTTGGTTTGTAAATGCATGTATTACTAGAAAAACTAGGCTTTAAATATGTCATAAACTGTAGTTTCTCCTTTTCTTCATTCCCAGCAAATGTGCAAAATAGCTGCAAGGCCATGACAGTGCTGGATTAACACCTCACCAGCAGCAAGAACTGAAACAGAAAAGTACCTTTTCATTATGAGGAGTTTTAAACAGTAGGGGAAATCCTGTTCCCCTCGAGATCAAGAGGGAAATTCCTTTTCAGCTTCAAAAGAACCAAAATGTAGCTCTGCATTATTCTGAAAGCCTGTTTAAAAGCCCTAGCATTTCTATCCCTTTGCAGTCATCCCACAAGCAGGGAAAAGGGATACAGTTCTTTACAGACTTGTATCAGGTTTACAGGTCAGTGTAGGGCCTGCTCCTGGGGTGGTGCTCAGGAACGTTTCTTCAGGGCTTGCAGCATTAAACGACTGCTGCCTCTCTTTCTTTTTTTGGTGGGGTTTTTTTTGTTTCAATGGGACAATGTCTTCCTTGAAGATCTGTGCTGAAGTGCCCTTCATTCATTGTTTTTAGTGCTTCTTATTGTCAATGTCTTTTACATTTTCAAAGTGAGGTGTCTGACATCAGCAATCACAGTCAGTATTTAGACACATGAGTTCCCATATGCATTTAAAGATCCTGTGTATTACCTAATTCTGAGAAACCACATGTACAAAAATGTGACATGAAATGACTAATGGAGGATCCAATAGCAAGTAAAGCTTTGCTTTATGCCTTCCAGCAATGATGCTGTTTGTAAAATACTTGAATTGTCCAAAAGATGGGTGACATGCTGCTTAAATGCTGTATAATATTCCAGTCATAATATCAACTGTAAGAAGAGTTGTAACTGTTGATTAATTAACTTATTAGGTGAAGCTGAGCCTAATTCTCCTCATTGGAGAACAAGCCATGCATTTAACCTTTGATACACACTGCACATCCTCAGAGCTCTCTCTGGAACGGTGCAGGGATACACAAAGCACTAAAAGCTGGCATCACTCAAGGCAAAAATCTTCTGAAAAAGACACAGCTGAACTCCTTCATTTCCTCTGCCATTGATTTAAGTCAGCTAAAACCAAAGTTTTAAAACATCTAACTGCTGTGCCCTGCCCGTTAAAAATGAAACACAGGAGAATAATAAATTTTAAATTTTTGAACTGTTATTCCAAATATCTGGTGGAGACTTTAGCAAGTATTCAGTGCAATACATACTTCCATATTCAGTGGGCAGTGCAAGAGTTCAGCCACACATGAAGCCATCAAACAGAAATGGCTCAGTACAATATTCAGGCATGTAGCACATGTAGTAGCTTTTCTATGCAATTAATGTTCTTTCATGCTTAGTATGAAACACCTATGGCACCAGGCAGATGAAGACTGATACAGAGCTACCTAAGTACTTAATGGGACAAGGGAGAAGTGGGGAGAGAATTATTTTGCAAAAAATTACATTTTGTTGCTAAATAACAGAAGTGATGCTTATATTCTGAACCCTGCTAGGGGTGTCATGGCAATTCTTGTAAGCCCTGAGGGCATTTATCCCCTATCCCACCCTTGCCTGTGGCCAGATTTGTGCAGGAGCTGCTCTGGCAAAGGGCTCTGGGAGACGGGGCTGGATCCTTGCAACTGAGGGTGTCCTTCCACTTTGCCTTCTGCAGGCAGTGCTGGCCACCCTGCCCACCCCGGAGGGAAGGTGTTGGTGTGTCCTGACCCCCAGGCAGAGCTGCTCTGTGTGGCCAGGCTGTGCTGCCTGGCTCTGGCACAACTTCTGACTTGAACCCTTGGGTCACAGGATGGAATAACTTGTGCATAACCCAGGTTGGACTCGCCTGTGGGGCCTAACTTCTCCTGACAGCTATTCTCATAATGGGTGTCTCTCTTTTATTTGTTGCAAGGGGATAGCTACAAACTGGATGAAAAAAGGAAAACAAATTGAAATTAAATTATATGTAAGTAAACAAACTGTAATAAAATGAGCAGGCTGAACTTTCATCTACATTTCAACTGGATTTGAACCAAGCCCCTTCTGAGAGTCTAAGAAAGTTTGGTTAAATATTTTTTTTGTTTGGTCTGCTCTGCATTTCCTTGCTCTCATTGTGACCAAGAGGAGAAATGCTGGAATACCATGAGCAAGTCTGATATGCTGTTTCTGGCTAGGTCAAAAGTAGGACAAGCTGGAAATGTCATGCAAATTCCCATGTTTGGTAGATTCCCAGTTCAGGTTCGCATACTCAGAAGGTCGGAAAAAGATTGAGATAAACTAAAAGGTGATTGTGTAGACAAAAATCAACTAGAATTTAGGTGGCCAAGCTTAAACTGAAATATTCAGCTTCTTCAAAGTTTCTGTTCTTGCCATGAAGGGAAATTTAGTCTTTTGGGTTTGCATTGTGCTTACAAGTCCATTGGTTGGCAGGGAGAATTGCAGGGACCTAAGAGGTATCTGAGGATCAGATCAACCTTCCACTGGCACCACCACTTCTATCTCCACTGAGTGTGTGCTTTCAAGTTATGCATCCAAGTTTTGGGGGGAGACTGTATGTAATCTGAAGTTGACTTTGGCTAAAGCTTAGCTCCTTTCCTCCAGAAAGAAGAAAATTTCTTCCATCACATCACTTTTAACCTAATTCTCTAGAGATGGCATGTGGTTTGATCCAACAAAACAGATTTGTTCTCAGATCAAACCTAGTTATTTATCTTGAAATCTTATAATCTTTGTAGAAGCACAGTAGTTACATTTTGAAAGGAAACAAACTTGTGCTTCTAATTGTTTTTAAGTGCAGCATGTACTTGGTAGAGGCACAGCTAGATGTGGGAGGGAATAGCTTGTCCCCACTCAGACTGGGGAGCTTTACAGGTGCAGTTCATGCAGGTGATGCCACGGACTCCTCCTGAACCCTTCAGGTTTTTAAGAGGAGGTAGGTGCTTTTTGTAGGGTGTGGTAGTCCTCCCTTACCGTAACTCTGCCCTCTGGATCTGGCAGGGTGTTCTCTGGGTGTTGCAGCCAGGGCTTCTGTTCAACAAGCAGGTGGGGAGAAGCCCATGTGTATAGAGAGTTATTCACAAATTGTTTAGGTAGGTAATATATACACCAATTCCAGATGTGGACTGACTATGTAAAACAAAAGTACCCTATTCCTGGCTGATGTAGCCCCTTCTGCAAGTTCTGGAAGGCCTTGGGACATGGCTACTTAGTTCTAACCAGGTTCAACTGCTTCTGCATTGCTCAGAAATAGAAGAAGAGCATGACATATGTGGTCATACTGTACATGGCAAAGTCTGAATATATGCATGGCTTTTATGTGTCTGTCTGTCTTTGCTCCCAGGGCAGCACCTCCTCTGCAGGAGCCTGCAGAGAGTGGACAGAGAGCACTGGCCATGCCTCACACAAATTCTCAAGGAGCTGCTAATAAAACTTGAATTCTCAGTACACAGACATGCTGCCCAAATTCAGTGGTCTGAGTGAGTCAGCACAAGCTGCTCACTCAAACTAAAATCACCAGAGCTGCAAACATGTGCAAGCATGTCCCCAGTTGGCCGGGTCTGTTGTAGGACTGGAAGCCTCCGGCACAAGACTGAGCAGGAGTATCCCCAAAAACTCCCACAGCAAAGTGCTTCCAGAATGGACACAGCTAAGTAACAGTCAAGTGCCAGAGCTTACTTCAGCCCCAAGCCTGTGGTACCAGCTCTCCAGACTGAAACTTTGCTAGTACAACTGTCTCTCTAAAAGGGCCTTTGTCAGCAAAGTTGTATCAGGTGAGGAACTGTTCTTCTCCCCATCACTAACAATCCACTTACGTTGTTATACTGTGGTGGTGGATCTCTGTCTCCTAAATTTAGGCATTTCAACTTCTAACCGGAATAACTTTTTCAAATATTGTTGCTTCAATGCAGTAACAGACCCTTTATGAAAACAGACTTGAGTAGATTATATGAGTTCAGAGAGCATCATGGCTATAGTTTGGGACCCACATTCTCAGAGAAGTAATAGAAAACAAATTTTCTTTGAAGTCTGTAGGTTGGTTAGAAGAATTTTTCTTGAAGTCTCTTTTTTTCAAAAGAATCTGAAATTTTTATAGTTTTCCTTGCTTGAATACTTTGCTAAGCACTTTTTCAAATGGTCTAAAAAAGCACGCAGAATTTTTTATTACCTAAAAACAATCTGTTAAGCCATGTATCTCTGCAGCAACAATGGGAGACACCTGCTTTGGCTCTAATTTTGTTGTACAATGCTATTAATTTGCAGCTTCAGGGTGATCTGGACATGAGTGGACTTGTATTGTTTGGGTTTTTCATCCTTCTTTTTCTTTCCCCCTCCCCATGCTTTGTAGAAAAAATAAGCATCAATTTTGAAGTGCTAGAAAGAGCAGCTTGCTTTTGAGGTTGTCAGACTGATACAAACGATCTTTGCTTCAAGCTTCCTAAAAAGACATAATTTCTACTCTGTCTAAAAAGCAGAGGCTGCCTTGTTTGTTTTTATTTGCAGCATTCGGCAGCATTGCTGTAGGCCACTAACTGCAGGATGGCAGTAACACGGGATTATCCTGCAGAGCCGTAACTAGCGAATCCATAACAGCCAACCTGAACTCTGCTGTGGGCTGCCATTTAATACCACAAGAAACTGTTTGCATTTCATCATGTAACCGGTTGTGTGAATTCAAGAAAGGCTGTGTTTTCAGATGAAAGAAAGGAACTACCAAATGGTGGAGTGAAATACAGAGTTTGTTTTCCTGTAGGCCTGTTCTCTAAGCATAAACAAATATACTGTAGTGAAGACTCAGGCTCAGGCTACAGAAGAGAAGCTGAGTAGAAGAGAGATAGGAAGCAGGATTAGATGAGGGAAAAGGGCTAGGGCTGTCTTTTCTCGTGAGATAGATTTCTTTGATATCAAGGCAACAGGAACAGGCTCAAAATTAAATGGGATCATGAAAATATCTTCGTAGTATCAGCTGAAGGGGGAAATCTGCTCTCCTGATCCTAAAACCTTTCACTCCCATTGGATTTAGTAGAGAATCGAGCCCATTTGTGACTCTTCCCCTCAGGCTCTGTTAGATGGGCTTTTATTCGATGTGATTTCAGTCCAGATTATAATAAAGTTGCTCTGTTCCTCATGAAGCTCACATTATGGATGTACAGCCATCATGGTCTATGCATTGCTTAGTTTTTTCCTGTAAAAACAGAAATCCTTGTACAGCTGGGAGCTTGTAAAAACAAGCCTAAAGCTACCAAAATTTTTAGCTGTACAGCATAAATGAGAAACTAAATTCTCCACTGCAAAACATATACACACCTATATATGCTCCGGGTTTTGACAATGAGACTCATTCATGCAGAAGAAGACACTTTCCAGGTGAATATTTCCTTGTTCTGGCATTACACACTGAGTAATGTAATTAAAGAGCATTTATGAAATGTTCAGGACTGTGCTGCTGGGAATTCTGAACAGAGGGGAAAGTGGAATTGTGTGTGTTTGTGGTGTCCCTAGATGAGCGAGGTGATTTGCAGGCCAAGTGAGAGGTGAGATTTTGAAACTGCAAGCTTTTTCAAGCCAGAGCTTAGGGTCTAAAGGTAGTGACACGCACGCAGTTTCGTCTCACATAATGGTTGCGTTGAGGTTGGAAAGGTTTTATTCCTGGTAGTCGGTGCTGTGCCGATAAAAACACCTCCGGATTCGAGCCCTGCCTCTTGTTGTCATTTAGAAAGAGAGTGAAACGGGCTCTGGAAAGGAAGCGGGGCGGCTGCGGACACGGCCCGGCCCGGCCCGGCCCGGCCCGAGCTGCCTGCGGGCTCCGGGACTGGAGCTGCCGCGTCCCGGGGCACCTCCGCTCCCTCCACCCGCGGGGACACGGAGCTCCCGCGCGTCGGTAACGCAGGAAAACGCCCCCGTCTCAGCCTTTTAATAGATTAAATTTGATGAATTTTCATTGAGGCCAGAATATTTTATTTCCCGCAGTACATTTCGTTAACTCTCATGAGCGCCGTGGTGCGAGACAGACCCGCGCATGCCGCGTTTAACGTGTAGCCTATTTTTCCTGGGTTTGTTTTGGGGAGAAATACTCCACGATCTTAAAGACCAGTAGTACCTGGGAAAACAAGATTAAAAAAAAAAAAAAAAAAAGAAGAAGAAGAAGAAGGAATAAACTAGGAATACTTGAAACGGTAGCCTGGTGACTGCCCTGTCCCGGTCGCTTTGCGGGCTGTGCCGAGGGAAGGAGAACTGCTGGGGGGACGGAGCGGGGACCGAGAGCGCCCAGCCCTGCCCGGCCGATCCCGTTCCTCAGGGAAACGGGACTCGGAACAAGGCGCGCCTGGGGCCGCTTTTACATCCGTGACCGTGTCGTTGCTACGTGAACCGAATTAGTGCGGGTTAGTGTAGGTACGGCCCCAGTGTGCTGCGGGCTCGAGCGGTCCCGAAAGGTGCGTCCTTACAGGGCACCAACCGTGTGTTCGTCCCCGGGAGCCGAGGCGCGGCGGGACAGCAGAACGGAGCAGGAGCCACAGGACTGACAACGGGGCTGTGCCGCCTGTCCCCTTCTGGGTCTCGATGCGGGAGGCGAGAGCCCTGCCCCGATGCCTTCAGGCGGCGGCTGCGCTGGCCGAACGGGAGCGGGACTCTCCGAGCCAGGGGCGGACCGGCGCTCCCCGCCGGACACGTTTTCTCGCCAAGAGGAGAGGAAGAAAAACAACCTTTGGGAGAGGAAGGCTGCCGCATTTTCAAACAAACCGACCCCAGACCTTCCAGGTTCTGCTGCCTGAAGACGGTGAGTAGAAAAGAAACCCCAAACCACTCGGGCTACTCGAGTCTTATCAGCGCTTCAGCTGAAGGCACGGCTTTCGTGGGAATCCTCGTCCGGGCTGCCGGGGCCAGACGTGGGGGTGGCGCCGTGCCCCGTGTCTCCGCGGCGGATACTCCCGCCGCTCGCCGTGCCCCGCTCCGCTCGGCGCTTCCACCCGCGCGAACGGGCTCAGCGCTGCCGGGGCCGCAGCGGGGGCTCTCGTGCTCTATTCGGGAAGGGGGACCCGGTCCGGCTCGGTAGCGGCGAATCCCAAATTTGCAGCGTCTCTCGGGTCGCCTCTTAGCGGGGTTGCGCGGCCGGGACTGAGTCCCGCTCTGCCCGCCTCCCTCCCAGCTTCCCTGCACCGGGGCCGGGCTGTGGCCGGGGCTGTTCTGCCCTCGTGTGAAGAAAGTGAGAGCCCTTTCCCCGCCGCCCGTCAGCGTGCCGCCGCAGCAAGCCGGGATACGGGCATCGGCACCGTGAGCCCCCCTCCATGGCTAATTCCCCTCCTGCTTCCTCTACCCCCGCGAGCGGCTGCAGGACCGGGCCGGGAGCGGCTCCGCTGGCTCCTTCTGCTCTCGCCTTCTCCGGGTTTGTCCGACTGCTGCCCGGCTCCGGGAGCGGCGGCGGGCGGGGCGCGGGCTCAGCCGGGCGCACCGACAGATCGGGCCGCTCCCCGGGGCCGTGCCGGGATCCCCGCTCCTTCTCCCGGAAAGGGCTCTCCGCGCTCCTCTGCTGGCTGCCCATTCCCGTTACTTGCATTCCCCTCGCTGCGACATTTCTGTGGGTGCCGATAAACCCTCAGCTCTCCGATTAACCGCAGCTACAGTGTGCAGCTGCCAGGGGCGTGTTCCTACGTTTTCAGGTAGTTCTTTCATGTCCCAAAAAGGGCTTAATTAGGAGAGGGGAGAGGCCGACAGCCACTGCCTGCCCTTGTGTCAAACGTTCCGATAGCCGCACACGGGGCTGCGCGCTCACCTTTGCTGCTCGGCCCGATCGCCGCTCCCAGCGCTGGGCTGAGCTCCTGCCCTGGTGTTCATCCGAAATCCCCTTTGGTGGGGCTGTCAAAAAAAACCAAACAAGACCCTCGGATGTGAAATGTCCTTTGAGAGCAAGCGAGCCCTGCTAAGGAGTTACGCGCCCGGCTTAGGAGTGAGAAGGGAGGAATGTGCCATTTGGCGGAGGTGATGACACACGCAGCAGTGCTGTTACACCTGCACCGGCCCTCACCGCGGAAATGCCTGCGAGGGGGAGCGCCGGGAGCAGCATGGGTGGCCGGCAGAAAGAAGCTCGCCCCGGCCCTGGGGAGCCCGGCAGCCCCGGCCCCGACGGCGGGGCACAGCTGGCTCCGGCTGCTGCGTCGCCCTGCGCGGAGCGAGCCGCCGGGGAGCCGCCAGGGGCTGCCCAGGGAGAGGAACCCTGGAGAGGGTCTCTCCTGTGGGCCTCATCCCTTCGCCGTTTCGTTTGTGCGCGTTAGGGGGGTGCCTGGGGGCGGCGTGCGCTGCTCCGCGGCTGGGTGCGGAAATAGACGGGCCTCCTTTCTGTGACCGAAATCATGCAGTCCGGGTTTTGGGGCATACATTCCTCCGCCGACAGGAGATAAGGGATTCGTTATATAGCTCTAGGCGAAGATGCAGAAACGTGTTTTAATCAAGACATATAGAAATATGTAATTTTATATATTTATATATCTATATAAATCTAATAGTTCCTCGAAGACCTAATTTATTTCTCGGTTAAAATACGTTTCTATATCTTCGACTGCCTTTACCCGCAATTAGTCTGTCTCGGGTAGGGGAGCAGGGACCCGTGTCCGGACAGAGGAACTAGAAACCCGCGCATGGGCCACCGAAGCCCTGGGCGCCCCGACGGGAGATGCCGGCTGCCCCGGGCATGCACGTTCGGGAGCTGCCAGCCCCCCGGGTTCACGCTTGGTTACGAGAATTGATGTCGAACTTAAAATCATCAGGACAGGGAACATCGTGCGAGGCGGTTCACGTGCAAGAAAGGCAGGAGCGAGTCTGAGGGCCATGAGCTGCCGGCCGGCAGAGCTGCGGGCGCCGAGGTGAGCGTGCAGCTGCTCCCAGGGCCGCTTCTGGCCAGCCCGAATTGTGCTTGAGTATGGGCGGGGAGGCCAGGTCCTGCGGAGCCGTGCCGGCAGCAGCGGGCTCACTGCAGCGCCGCGCCCCGGGGCCCAGCGAGGCCGCGGCCGGGCAGCGCAGGTGGACCCGGCCCTGCGGAGTTCGGCCCGCTTCTTGCGGCTGCCGGCGGGCTCCTTGTCTGGTGGAAAGGCTCGGGGGTCAAACAGGGCCGGTCTGCCCCGCTCCCGGGATAGGGCTGAAACCAGTGCAAAGTGTCGCCTGCACGCCGCTGCACCCGTGCCTGAGCAGCCCCGTGGCAGTGGTTTGTTACAACACGACAGCTCTTGTGCTCGGGCCAGCTGACACTGCCTGTTTGCTGCTCGGGGAGGCTCTACCTGAAGGCAAGAAAGGGGAAGGAGAGGGGGATGTCGGTGCCACATACGCTACTCCAGGAACCGTGTGAAATAAGCCGAAGCTCTCCAGGCGAAGGAGCAGGAAAGCTGCCCAGCGTGTCGTCCCCCGACTCGCCACCCTGCCCCGGCCCTTGAGGCGCCTGTCAGCCCCGCAGCCGCGCTGGGGGCCAGAGTGTACTTTGCGGGGAGGGAGAAGGGGCCACCCGACACCTTTTTCTTTCTGCCTCCTACAAATAAGAGTTGCAAGAATCGACTTGCAGGGAGCGGCAACAGCCTCCTTGTGCTCCTCGGGCGCGATCGGTTGGCGGGGCCCGCGGCCAAGACATATAAACGCGACCGCGTGTGCGGCTGGACGTGTGACAAGCCGCCGTGGCAGGGCGAGCGCCGCGGGCACACCCCTTCGCACCCAGCGCCTCCAGCGCGACCCCGCGCCGGGCGGGAGGGGAGCGCAGCGCCGCGGGCCCCGGCGGGCTCCGGGGTGGGTGGCGGAGGCTCGCCCAGCGCCCCCCGGACACCGCCCCCCGCCTCCCCCCGCCCC